>NW_012142301.1:614668-615839 GCF_000956105.1 Propithecus coquereli
GGTTTCTCTAAAAACTCTTTTTCTGCCCAACTCAGAGGGTTTTTCCTAGTTTTGAGGAAGTACAAAAGATGTGGGGGAAAAGTGGTTCTGACTTATCGGCAAACTCTGACTTGGAAGTGGATAAAAGAGGATACTAAGTAAATTCACTAACTCTTATGACAATACACCCCCTTGATTCAGCAATTCAAACGGGGTATTCAGAAATTGAAAAACAACTTGAAATTTATGAATATTTATTTTTGATTATAATTAAATTTATCAGCAAAATATTCTTCAAATTTTTCTTTTGGTCTTACCTCCAGTTTATATAACATTATCAATTACAATTAAAATCTTCTGCATATTGATTCATGTTAGAAAAATGTGTAAAATCATTATTATTTACATGTATTATGAAAAATTTCAAATTCAATTTCAATTTTTGTATTTATTTAGTTAAGTCAGTCACAAATAAGCTTTCCCTTTTCTTGGTAGTTCAAATTTAGCTCATTCGCATGCAGTGGGATATTTATGAGAGATCATAAACCACATTACTCTTTTTTGTCTTTGATTACTGAATATTTGGCAAACATTCCCTTTGTTTAAAGAAAATCTTGAATGGTAGCTTTATTTGGACCATTTAAACGGATAGTCCTTACTTAGAGATTAGTTGGCAGTTTTTGATTAATTAAGCTTAAGTTTTGTTTTCCTAGGATATGACGATTTATAGTGAGTTAGGTTTCAGTTTGCTAATGTAAGAACCCAGGCCACTGGAGCTACCTCAGTCAAAAGGCCTCCCAGTTACTTATTTTAATGGAAGTTAACAGTATAATAAACTTTTATAAAATTCTTCCATTACTCAAACAAACAGTATTGGCGAAGGATATAAGATCTTTTAATCGATTGCTTTCTATTTGTTTTAACAATTTCATTACTTGGCAATGATTAATAATTTGCACGTATTTACTGAATGATTTTAACAACTGTATCAGTGACACTTGTCATACAGCCTGCTTCAGAAAACTGAGCACAAGTATTTTTAATATCATACAGTGATAGAAAGCAATAAGAAGGGAAATGTCAGTTTCTTATTTTAAAATTTCAATAAATCTGGATTTTCACTTAACATAGCAGGAACGCTATCCATTGTGATAGAAACTAACTTTTTAATATCTAGCTGAAATTATTCTTT
>NW_012142301.1:615899-618613 GCF_000956105.1 Propithecus coquereli
GTAATCTCTTTCGTATATAAAATATTATTATTTAAAAATATGATTTTTAGTGTTGCTTTAATCTCAAAACATATTATCAAAGCAAAATACTCCAAGAGCAGCACTTTACTCTTTAAATGCAAAATAGACTAGAGGAACACTTTAAACCATTTATTGGTTGAATTGTCCTTTGTCAGTTACCCTGTCATATATGCTAAATGATGTGCACACATTTGAGAAAGACAATACATGCAGAATGTGCTCCTGGCTGACTAAAATACGAAATCCCCTCTATCGGTTCAGTATGATGAGAGGGCAGCTCATTTACTGCTCTGACTTCCTCGGACCTGAGTTATGACAGTGGGAACTGGGATAAGTCACACTCCCCGCGCAGCTGGCAGGATGAGAAAAATGATTTCATTAGGAAGAAGATTCCAAATTGGAAGCGAGTTGCTTTTACCAATTTCATAATAAAAACTGATTTTTGTACTTTCCACATGCTTATTCTGCAAATGTGTGGTCCATTTCTGTCTGCTAGGTTTCATTTTCTAATTTGGTCCTGGTTTGTATGTGAAACTGATTTGAGCGAGTCAAAGGGAGGGTGTGAAGGTTTCTTTGGCGGGAGGTGGGAGTGCTCAGTCGGGAGAACTTCATTATCCTCTGTGGGCTATTTGCAGTCAAATGTTACAGAATTCAGTGGGCAAGAGATCCTTTGTATTATGCCATATCTGTTAGATTATTTCATGATTTAATGAGTCATAGAATTAGGGATTGTTTTAGTTGGAAAGGACCATGGTGACTTATGTAGTCCCAAGGTTCTAAACTGGCTGGGAAGCATGGCAGAGGATGGAGGGGGGACCAGGGCAGCCGAGCATGGTATTCATCCTGGGAGCTTTGTCAACAGCCATATGACAAACCTCCCCTTTCTGATCAGCCCCATCCTTCCTCAGTCATGGCAGGTAAGAATCCCCCAGCGGTGGGACTATATATTTTCAGAAACTTATTAGGGGATTCTGATAGGATTCTCTGGCTGAGAACCATAAATTTCATATTCACATGTAAAAAAAAAAAGGGGGGGGGGAGAAAAATAAAAGAACGAAATTCCAGAGAAGTAAAGTAATACCATTCAGTGATAGACTTAAGGCCAGATACCTAATACTCAGGCCATTTTTCTTTTAAATCTATTGAGGATGTTAAATATATAAATATATCTTCCAAGTAATCTCTTTCCTCTGTTATTCTTCAAAGTAGGTATATACAGTGCAAGTGTTGATATAATCATGTTTGGTTCTTTCCCGATTTGTGAAGGTGTTAGGACAAGCTGTAGCACATCCAGATGGAAACAGGCATCAGGCAGAATTCTTTAGGAGGGACTGTTCATTTGTTTTTTCCTATTATGGCACCAACCTCTATTCTAGAAAGAGTCTACTCAGTCACTATATCTGTCTATCTATGTCCCTAGATAGGTTGTTTAAATTAGATTTTCATAAAATGTTAAAATTTTAAGTCATGAATCAATTAACTCATATTATTGAATGAGACCTCTATTTTTTTTTTACTTTATAGATAATAACTGCATAAAATATGTACCAACTCTGAATAGTTTATAGTGAGTTTTAATATTAACTTCCAATTCTTTTTTCACTAAATGAGTGCTGGCAATATTTAGCCAGTATGCCTAACAGAATTGTCCTGTTTCTGGTCTGGGCCAGTCCCTTTCTCTTTCTGACTTTGTAGATCCTGTTTTATAGACTCATGCCAGTCACTGCTTCAGGATTCAGGTTACAAAATGTGGAAAGTTGACCTTTGCTTACCCACTTGTTCAAGGTGTAATATCTCTCTCTATATAATATCTCTATATTAAGTCTTATTCAGGTATGTTGACTTCTTTATGAAATACTTCATAAAATACCCCTAATATTTTATAAAGCATTTTGTAAAGCAGGAATACACCTGCTTCACTGTAAATATCAGCGTTATACTTTCTGTCTCCCTTTTGTCTGAATGCTTAGGATCTATGTTCCTTGTTATCTGCATCCTCCCTGCCAAATCTGTCAAGTTTAATGCCAGCAGATGAGTTTGATCTTTTTGGGTGGGAAGAACCATTTCCTGCTTAAGGTCTCAACAGAAAGCGAATGACTTAATGGATTAGAAAAAAAAAGCCACTTTACCCAGGGTTGGAGGTGTTCCTCTTTAAGTGTTTCACATCCAATACATATCGGTTACATAGCAACATTCTGGCTGCCCCACAGCCTCCGATGCGAAATAGACACTAGCACATTCATTGCTGTCCATATCTTAGGCCATCTGTTATTTTAAACTTTCTAGTAGCCACTTTAACAAAATTAAAAAGGAACAGGTAAATTAATTTTCATAATATAATTTATTTAACCGGATATAGCTAAAATATTATCATTTCAACAATCAACATAAAAGGTATCAATGAGATACTTTACATTCTCTTTTCCTATTTGAAATAGCTGTGTATTTATATACACTTACAGCACATCTCAATTTTGATGCTAAATGCAGTCTTCACTGGCAATATTTGATCTGTATCCAGATTTTATAAAATTTCTGCTTGAAATGTAGATTCCACATACACCAAGTTTTTCCAAACACACTTAAAATTTTCCAATAACTAAACTGAGTATCAAAAAATAATTTTTCTCTTATATAATATTTATATACACATTGATAATTATTGCTCTATAAAGAAATACAAATACATTTTA
>NW_012142301.1:619568-655200 GCF_000956105.1 Propithecus coquereli
AGTGATAGAAAGCAATAAGAAGGGAAATGTCAGTTTCTTATTTTAAAATTTCAATAAATCTGGATTTTTAACCTTACCTAGCTGGAGCATTATCTGTCATGATAGAAATAATTTTTTCTTATCTTGCTAAAAGTGTTTTGACAGATGAAAAGATTAAAAAATATCTGTTCTATGAGTTTGATTTTTCAGGCTGTAAATCAACAACATTTCTTCATAAATTTGGAAGTCCTTCAGGCACAAGTATCTTGGGGGAACTCGTAAGGGACATGGCTTTAAACACCATCCATATAGTGATGACTTCCATGTATAATATGCTCAGCCCTAACCTCTTTCCTGAATTCCAGACTCAAATATCCAATGTCTACTTAACATTTCCAAATTCTTGATTCTCCTGCCAAGCTGTCTTTTCACCTAATCTTAGTAAGTGATAACTCCAGACCAAAAGTTTGTGAGTTATTTTTGACTCTTCTTTTTCCTTCATTCCTTGTATTTAATCCATCAGCAAATCCTGTTGACTCTACCTTTTGAACTTATTCTAAGAATGACCACTTCTCATCAACTCTATTGTTACTACCTTAGTCCAACATGATCTCTTGGGTGGATTATTGCAAAACCTCTAAGTAGTCTGCCTGTGTCCATTTGTAGCTTTTATAGTCTATTTTTAACACAACAGTAAGTCAGAATACTCCATGCTTCTCTTTTACATCTCTCCCACGTATTCCCATCTCATCAGAGTCGGGTACAAAAGTCCTTAAGAGGATTTACAGGGTCCTACAGGGCCCTACATAATCTCACTCTCAGCTACCTGTCTGTCTTTACCTCCTATCATCCTCTGCGTTTGCTGACTTGCTCCTTCCCCAGTGGCTTCCTTGATGTTCTTCAGATATTTGCAGCCCCAGGTTTTTGACTCTGCTATTCCTTCTCTCTGGAACATGCTTTCCCTGGTAGCCAATAACTCATTCCATTGCTTTATTCGTGACTCCGCTCAAAAGTCACTTTATGAGGGGCATCACCCCTGAATACCTGGCCTAACATATGTTCCTTTCTGTCCCTTTCCCTGGCTCTATTTTTCTTTATAGTACCTATCACATTTATTTGTTTTGCTGGGTTATGTCTATCCCCCTAGAACATAAGCATCATCAGTACAAAGTATTAATCTGCCTGTCACTCCTCTAACCCCAGTGACCAGACCGGCATCTAGCACGTAAGATATTCAATGAGCAGTTGTTAGAATTAATAAATGATTTATACAGTTGATTGAAACTCAATCAGTATATTGACATCTTGGAATATCTGTTTTCTGGGTATTCCTGTCTTCTGAATATAACTCATTTGTTTGTGGTGACTAAAATGCATGAAAAAGAAATTATGCTTTGAAAATAACCAGCTGTTATTTAGATTTTATGCTGCAGGCATTTTGTGGTAGTTCACAACCATGTAATGAGCATTGGCCAATGTCTCTTATGGTTTTGGGGGATGGTTCAGTTCACAAAGAGTCCAGATTTTTTCATTGGTTATTTAATGTTCATTCTCTTTAGCCTTACTTTTCCACAGCAAGCTTTATGTCTGTCTATAAGGAAATCGAAGGTTTCTAGTTAGTGCAGAACTAGCTTTCTTATCCCTGTGCTGGTATAAACTTTATAGTCATAAACTTGAGTGTGCAAAAATATAACTTTATTGTCTATAACATTTTATTTTGGGGCCCTGAACTCCCATTCTGAATGTGGCATAAAACTCAGTCCAGTAACCTGGGAATTTTGATCACATTCAATGATTTCTCAGTCACTTCAGACTTAGCTCCATCATAGTCAGGACATTTTACTTTCTGTTCACCTCTCCCCATGGACTTGAGGATTCACTGTGTGGTGGGAATGAGGGCAGAGGAGGAGATGGTAGAGGGGTAAGAATTGTCCTCTTCTCTGTCCTGCGCCAGCAAAGGAACTATTCCTTCGGCCCCTCAGCACAGGCAGTGTGGGTGCATTCAAGGAAGACCTACATGTCTTGATGTCACTTGCCTCAGCTCTCTGGAGCCAGCAGTCTTCTGACATGCAACTTGTCCCCACTGGTCCCCCGTAGAGACTGTCCATACTGCATCTTTCTGAGGGACACCCCCTTGTTTCAGCTTCAATCTTAGTTTTCTCACCAAAAACTGGGTCCCATTTAAGTTTTGAACTCCTAGGTCTCATAAAACTCAAGAAATTGTCTCTCATGTGCCTAGACAAGCCCTCTGCTCTTTCTAATCTATGCCACCATATCCCTTAACTGTATCTGGGAACCATGGTTCAGGTTCTTTCTTCTCTTGGATCCCTTTATTTAAAGGAGGTTCCATCGTCCTTTCTCCCACTACAGCCTTGGTAGTTAACTCAAGGGGGAAGAGTTCCAAAATACCTCTGGGTTTCTCTAAAAACTCTTTTCCTGCCCAACTCAGAGGGTTTCTCCTAGTTTTGAGGAAGTACAAAAGGTGTGGGGGAAAAGTGGTTCTGACTTATCGGCAAACTCTGACTTGGAAGTGGACAAAAGAGGATACTGGGGTCCTTTCATTGGAATGCCGAGTATCGTCTCACACGGTGCTTCTCAACTGGGAGGCATTTGGTAATGTCTGAAGACACTTTTGATTGTCACAACTGGGCAGGGTGGTATGCTACCGGCATCTAGTGGGTAGAGGCCAGGGATGCTGCTAAACATCCTACACCACACAGGACAGCTTCCACAACAAAGAATTATCTAGCTCAAAATGTCAGTGGTGCCAAGGCTGAGAAACCATGATCTAGTGAACCTTCTGGAGATTATATGATTCTATAGAGGTGTGTACTTTTGATTGCCTTCCTAGACTAGTCTATTTTGCATCACTGTAGTGGAAGAAGTTAACTCATTAAAAACTGTAGTAATACAAATGATTCTTATCCATAGCAATGCAAATGAATTTTGATCACTAGAGACACTGTTGATTTCCACCTATAGAAAAATGTGACCCTAAGTATTATATTTTATTGCCCTATAAGATATTATCTAGTTTTCTATTAGCAAATTTATTTCAGCATTCCTATTTGAGATCTATCTATCTTTTGAATTGGTTTTAACATCTTACTGATTTCCTCATTAATGAATGGGTTGAATAAAATCTTTGACACATGCTAATTTTACATTGGCCCAAGAGTCATGCTTTTAATCTTTTGAAAATTATCCCTTAGCAATCTGCTCATGTCTCTTCCTAAATATTTTTTGTCTTACACTGTGATAGTCCCTTTTGATCTCAGAAGTCAAAAATTTTGTTGCTTTTTTTCCCTGGGTTCCATAATTTTATCCCTAAGCTGTGGGGTCTTACTGTTGGAATGAGTTCAGGGGTGTAGGGTATCATATGAGGTCTGAACAGCCCTTTTTCAAGCATGATCATAACACCAATACTCATACCTTAAAATGAATAATAAGTCTTTAACATTAACAAATCTGATTCCTGATGTTCCATGTATTTTAAAAATTATATTTAACTCTCTTGAATTCCATGTATTTTGAATCAGTTTGTTTGAATTAGGATCCAAATAAGATCCATGCATTGCAATTAGCTGAGATGTCTTCTAAATCTCTTTTAACCTGAAGCTCCTCCTAGCATCTCTTTTTATTTTCCTTGTAATTGCATCGTTGACAAAATGTGATCATTCATCCTGTAGAATTTTCCTTAACCTGAATTTTATTCTTGTGTTTCCTACCCATAGGCATTAGATTAGAGGCTTGATTAGATTTAGGTGTAGTTTTTGGGGTGAGAACACTTCATAGTTGGTGCTGTGTGCCTCCAACGAGAGTCTCAAATGACTGGTTGTCTCTGTTTTTGTGATATTAGCAGCCATTGATTATCACCTCCTAGTTTGATTTTTTTCAAAAAAATTAAGGATGAGCCCCGTGTTTTAAATAAATAGCATCAACTTCATTTTCTCCTAGGCTTCATCTTCACCTCTCCTTTGCCATGTTTCATGGCTGTGGGTAGTCACCTTGGGGTGGAGTAGTAAAGAACGTTTTCCTGAGGAGGTGAATGCCTCTTAAGGAAGAGTTGGAGTTGGGCAGGGGTGAGGGGATTCCAGGCAGAGGGAACAGGAGGTACATAGTTGGGTGAAGTGAATGAGCCAGAGTCCATTAGGAAATTGTGAGCGTATCTATGTGCCTGCCTGGGGGAACAGAGCCCAGGGAAGGACAGAGGGGAGATAAGCTTGGGGAAAATGTAGACTGGGGCTGTAGTGTAAAAGGTTCTGTCATAAGGCATCTCTGAACGTTTGTGATCAGTGACTAGGACAGATGTGGTTACAGTGCTGCGCAAGGTCCTATTCACACATGCCTGAAAGGGAAAGGACTCTACACAGGGAAAACAGAAACACCACCTGTCTTAGTTTGTTCCGGCTGCTATAACAAAATACCACAAACAGGGTGACTTATAAACAACAGAAATTTATTCTCAGAGTTCCAGAGACTGGAAAGTCCAAGGTCAAGGTGCTGGCAGATTCGGTGTCTGGTAAGGGCCTGTTTCCTGGTTCATAGATGGGACCTTCTCTCTGTCTCCTCACAAGGTAAAGGGGCAGTAAACAAGCACCTTTGAGCCACTTTTATAAGGGCACTAATCCCATTTATGAGGACCCCCCCGCCCCGCTCATGATCTGATCACCCCCAGAGGTTCCACCTCCTAATACCACCATGTCGGTGATTGGGTTTCAACTGATGAAGTTTGGGGAAACACAAACATTCAGAGCACAGCGCCACTGGTCCATGCTCCTGCCCCATGCCAGTGTCTTCATAGTGCGTTCCTTCCCTTCCTGGGGAACGAGTCATTGCATTTCAGGTCATGGAAGGAAACGTCCAAGTAGAAATCAAATCCATCTTCGCTCTTTTCAAAGTCTTTGCTACTTCTGTTGAGAGAATAATTAAGAGCCTTCAGACCCCTCACCGTTATTGTGGGCTGAGAGAAGGAGAAATCAGGCATGCATCCATTATATTATTTTTGTTGTCATTTTAAATTACTAGGTGGCAGTTTTGAAATACTGTACACGGCTGAATATGGACTACAGTAAATACCATGTCTGATGTTGGCAGGCAATAGATTTCCACAAGCCTGAAGCATGCAATTTTTAAAGCTCTTTTTTCTCCTCCTCTTTTCTGAGGGAGAGGGTATTTTTTCACATAAAAATTAGTAAGAATATAAGCACACACAATATATTTAAAAATCCCATCTACATTGAGGAATTTAGCTTTAGTCTTCCCTTTTTTTTCTTTGACATCATTTCAATCGCTATCTTAGCTTTTTCTGTCCCACCCCACACCTTACAGATTACTATTTTTATCTCTTTTGATGGTTCTATTTCCCTGTTTGTCCTCTTTAAAGTGCACCTTACTTAGTGTTTGAAAGGAGACATCTCCATTCTCCATCATTTCTTTTTCTGGCTCTTAGGACCCCTAATTTCCTATTCTACATGTAGACTTCGAAACAGATGATGTGCAAAACTAAGATGACTCAGTTTTGCAGCCTTAGTTGCAGACTCAGTACTACTTCTAGGCACGGAAGTCCCCATAGTTTTTATTTTCTTATGTATTTTACTAAAGTTTCTTATGGGAGTCCTTTTCGCTTATTCAGTCACATTAATTGAGAGCTACCATAGGCCGAGTGTTGGGAATTCATAGTAAACCAAGAGAAACAAATTCTCCAATATCACGGAAATAAAATTTCGCTATCTAAATCCAATTCACCACCTTTCTCCTTCTGGTATCTCTTATTGCTCTCAGCCCTGAAATCATTCTTTTAACCAGAAACCAGGTGCTAACCCTCATTGACTCCTTTCTTTTCCTTGGCATCTTCCTAAATTTAGTCAGTAAACAATTTCTGTCAACTACAGCCAGCAATTTCTATAATTTTGGATTCTTCATTTCCACTGTCACTGTAGCACCCATGACCTAGATCTGTATACCTGCATCTTAATTATTGCCAAAACCTCTTTATTTATTTCTCTTTCCCCTTCTCTTGCATTCTGAACTTCAAATTAATTTTCCGGTTGTGTTAGTTTAGCTATGTCAGTTTCTTCTTTCAAACACCCTCAGTTACTAATGCCTCACTTAAAGCAGCATTTCCCAAAGTATGTTCTCACAAAATGTGCTAATGGTCTTTGACCAAAGTAAAGGTTTTAAAGATTTGAAAACATTGGGGCAAACAAAATAAAACAAATTAGCTCTGGGCACGGTAGGTTTCACTCTGGGACTCCTGAGAACCTTGAATGTTCTCCAGGAAGGAGATGTCTACTGCGGTGGTTCCCATACTCATTTGGCCATAGTGCACTCCCCTTCCCACACCCACAGTTAGTCTCATGGGATTAGTTCTATTTGGACATCAGTTTGGGAACTGCTGGTCTGTGGTGCAAATTCTAAACTCCTTGGCCTGGCCTTTAAGTCCCTCCACAATCCAACTACCATGTACTTTCCCAGCCTTTCCTTCCAATGCCCTTACCTGAGTTCCCTTCAGTCCACAAGACAAATTGTACACCTTTTCCCTCACATCTTTGTTTGTACTGTTTCTTCTCCTAGAATGTCCACCTTGCCCCTACCTCTGGAGACATTACTCATTATTAAAGGAGACAACACAAGCCCAAAAGAAAAAAAAAGAAATAGAGTTGGACTTGTCATTGGAATCCCATAGGGAATGTGTCTGACTGAAGGGGGAGTGGGGAAAGCCAACTTCTGGAAGGGAGAGAGGCTTGTATCAGGAACACCACAGAGCCCTCCCACCATCCTGCACTCACGCAATGCCTTGGCTTATGCTAAGACCCAGGCAGCTTCACTCTCCTTTTGCCACAGACCAGGGGCAAAAAGGAACTTCAAAGCAACTGCAAGGGCCCTGGCAGAAGGCTGTGTTAGCTGTACTTTTCTTGCAGAGACAGTGGAGTGTTGCTGCAGAGTCTGGGCAGGGGTTATAGAGGGAAGGGAAAGGATGGCAGGGCAGCAGCAGCCCTGCAGATAGGAATGGAGGCAATGGTGCTCCCAGCAGCCCCGACTGCTCTGGGAGATTTTGGCGGCTGATGTGTGTATCTGAGCTGTTTGTGAGCCCTGTGGGGGGTTAGAGGAAAGTGTTGGCCTGAGGAGTGGTGAAGGGAGGGGGAGTTTGGCCCAGGGAGCTGTTGGGAGTGCCCTGCAGCTGTCAGGATTTACTCCCTCAGGGCACCCACAGGCTGGTATTGGCATGTAAAACAGTTATAGCACTTCACAGTTTGCAAAATAACATTCATTTACATTATCTCCTTTCTGGAAGGATTCCTGGAGAGACTCTGAGATATAACACAGGCTCACAGGTGATTTGTTGGGGAGGTAAAGTAGGAGGGGTAAAGGAAGGGAGTCTGAGCAGAGGGTGGAGCTGGGCAGCAGTGCAGTCAAGACAAAAGCCTGGGCTCTGAATGGAGATAGTTTTACTTCTTCCTTGACAATCTGGACGCTTTGCCCCAGCCCCTTGCCTAATCCCCTGGACTAGAACCATCAGTCCCATGCTGAGCAAAGGCATGAGAGTGTCATTCTTGTCTTGTTCCAGGTCTTAGGGGCAAAGTGTTCAGGCTTCCACCATTAAGTATGATCTCACCCGAGGGTTTTCATGAGTTCTTTATCCAATTGAGGGAGTTATTTTCTACTTCTAGTTTGTTGAATGTTTTTATCATGAAAGAGGGTTGGATTTTGTCAAATGATTTTTCTGCATCTATTGAGATGATCATGTGGTTTTTGTCCTTTATTCTATTTTTATGGTGTACTACATTGATTTTCAGATGTTAAACCAACCTTGCTGCTGTGGTTTAACTGTGGTGTCCTCAAAAGTTCATGTGTTAGAAATTGAATCCTCAACAGTGTTGGGAGGTGGGGCTGCCCTCATGAGTGGATTAATGCTGTTGTCCAGGGAGTGGGCTGCGAGTGGTGTCCTTATAAAGGATGAGTTCAGCACCCTTCCCTGTCTCTCATGTGTGCTCTCTCACCATGTGACACCTTCCACCACGGGACGACACAGCAAGAAGGCCCTCATCGGATGCAGCCACTCAATCTGGGACTTCCCAGCCTCCAGAACTGTGACCCAAATAAATTTCTGTTCTTTATTAATTACCCAGTCTGTGGTATTTTGTGATAGCAGCATAAAACAAACTAAAGCACTTACATTCCTGGAATAAATCTCAGGTCATGGTCATGGTGTATAATACTTTTTATGTTTCTGGATTAGGTTTATAAGTATTTAGTTGAGGATTTTTGTGTCTATATTTATAAGGGATATTGGCCTGTATTTTTCTTTTCTTGTGATAGCTTTTTCTGGTTGGGTATTAGTTTAATATAATACTGACCTTATAGAACAGTTGGGAAATTTTCTCTCCTCTTCTATTTTTTTTTGAAGGGTTTGTTAAGGACTGGCATTCTTTTTTAAATGTTTGATAGATTTCACCAGTGAAGCTGTGTGTCTCCAGGCTTCCTTTGTGACAAGTTCTTTGGGAATGGTTCTTTTAGAGATCCCTAAACCCATGTTTCCCCGTCTAGTGGCTGCTAGGCTGCTGGTCTTCACAAGTACAATGGTTGTGAAGCTGACCTGAGAAAGTGCGATGGAAACAGAGTAAGTTAAAATGCCACAAAGCTTGCTGTTCTTAACGAGTCAGATCTAAAAGAAACTGCTTCCAGATTGTTGCAAGCCTTTGCTTAATTTTTAGAGGTCTGAAAAAGTTGATTTTGACCATTTTTGCTAGTATTTTTGTTGCTTTTGTGAAGGAGTGAACTTTCAGGGTCCTTACTTTGGCAAAAGTAGTGCTCCCTCTGTCCCTTTTTGGAATTTATTTGTTTTCTAAACAACTTCTCTTCTGTGATTTTAGTTCAGATTTCGCACTCCAAGGCTTGCTCTCCGGATTCCCTTGATGCAAAGGAAATCAGCTTGACCCAAACTGTGTCTCCTAACTCGGTCAAGTACAGTTGGCCAGATAATGGAGAATGGGGAGGTGATCCCTGGTTTCCAATGTATTAGGAAGAATAAGCAGCCTTCAAAGAAAGAACCCACGTGTCCGGCAGCAAGAATCAAGGCACGCAAGCCTGACGCAGGATGATACTCACTGGGGAACCTTTATGGTCTAGTGCCACAGCTCAGAAATCTAGGTGGAGAAAGTTTCTTGCCCACTTACGGAGAGCTGCAGAGTCAGCAAATGCCAGTGTGGCTAGTGGGTGGGGAATGTTCTGGAAGACACAGGATGCCTTTAAGGAGCCCTGGCTCCTTCAGGGGTAGACATCTCACTAGTATTTCACCACAGGGAGTTCTACAGAATAGAGAA
The DNA here is from genome assembly GCF_000956105.1 of Propithecus coquereli. Taxonomy (NCBI): domain Eukaryota; kingdom Metazoa; phylum Chordata; class Mammalia; order Primates; family Indriidae; genus Propithecus; species Propithecus coquereli. Next base: position 628,874 of record NW_012142301.1, read on the forward strand.
GTCTGGGTTCAAGTTATCCCCTAGGAACACCTGGAAATAGTTCTACAGGGGCAGATGGGACTTTTGTAGAAGGTTGTAGTTCCTTTAATAGAGAATGGAAGCAGAATGAGAAAATGCAACTTGTACTGCTCTATGATCATACTGAATTCCCCCAGGCTGCCATGATGTGGAGAAGAGTGGGTGCTTCTAGCTGTCTCATCTGTATTCAGCTCTAGCAGGGAAAAGGAGATGGTGGCCTTCCCAACACTTTTGCAGCCAGCTCCTACTACTTGTGCCAGTGATAGCTGATGCCAGGAGTTGGAGGGAGGCTCGAGCACCCACTTCCTCAAAGTAGCCTAAAGATTATTTGCCTTATATTTGAGTCAAATAGTTTTTATATCAGTCTGCTCAGGCTGCCATAACAAAATACCATACACCAGGTGGCTTAAATAACAGAATTTTATCTTCTCATAGTTCTAGGGGGCTGGAAGTTTTGGATCTGGGTGCCAGAATGGTCAAATGCTGATGAATGCTCTCTTTCTGACGTGTAGACGGCCAGCCACCTTCTTGCTGCATCCTCACCTAACCTTTCCTTGGTGCGTGTACCTCCAGAGACATCTCTCTTTCTCTCTCTTCCTCTTCTTATAATGCCATTACTTCCATCGTGAGGGCCCTACCCTCATAACCTCATGTAACCCTAGTTACCTCCCAAAGGCCCCATCTCCAAAACTATCACATTAGTGGTTAGCGATTCCCCATATGAATTTAGGTGGGGGGACAAAATTCAGTCTATAGCAATTTTGAACCTTAGCCTTAACCAGTTTCTTAAAAATAGAGGGAAGACTTAGAAATATGACTCATTAAAGTGCAATTAATTTAAAGAAGTTCTTCTTTCCCCACAAATCTCAAGTGCAGTGGAATTTCTTGCCTATAGAGGCTTCTCTCAGCTAATGAGCCTCCTCCCAGGCCACTGATGTGATCCTACTTTAAGTTCACCTCCCCTGTCCTTTTCGGAGCTCACTCTTAGGATTTAAAACTGAAACCTTTTTCTTTTCTTTTACTTAGTTTAAATTGCACAAGGGGGTGTTAGGATACAAAGTTTGGGGTTATCTCATGAGAGTAGCAGGGAAAACAGTTAAACATTAAAGGGAAAGGAATTCATTCATAGAAGTGAATCAAAACCCTGAGAGAACCACACACAGAGGACCAAATGGCTTTCTTTTACTTCTGGCTAATTTCTTGTGAATTAGGGGGAAATGCCAAGAAACATGAAGACTCAGAGCCCTCTGCCAGGATCTGGGTATTTCTTGTCTCTTAACATCTGTCCCATTTAGGTCTTACTATAAATTTGATGGGATTTCTTCCTGAACTAATTGCAGAGCCTCATAGGATAGTAGACACCATTTCTTGACTCTGGTTTCATATAGAAACATCACTTTAATGAGTCCTTACCTGAGTCTAATGAGTCATTCCAGTACATATTTCACAGTTCCCTGGTCCCCCTTCTGGCCTAAACAATGAGCTGTGATACCGCCCAGAAGAATAGCTTTCCTTTATTCTTTTCACCAGGTAACTGTTGAGCATTATATAGCCATGGCAGGTAGTGGGAATAAAAGTGTGAGCAAAATGACAAAGATCCCTGCCCTCAGATAGCGCATAGTCTTGTGCTTTGTACATTTGGCATTTTTTTCCTACATTATGGTTGTACTTTCATATCAAAAATTTCATTTTTCCGATTGGAGCATCAGCTCTACTTTTAGATGGTGAACACTTTTAAGAGAAGGATTCTAGTTGTCTTGTTTACTCAAGCACTATGCCTGGGACATCATAGGTATTCAGTATACATCTGTTCAGTGAATTAATTTATGGATCATATTCACCTTCCACAGGTTTTTTATTTTTATTTTTGCATCTCTTCTCCTCATGTAATAACCCAGGTTTTCCAAACATGAGAATCATGATCTGTCTAGAATTATTTAAACCACAAATAAAGTTTGTGGCTCATCCATAGGCCTTTAACAAAACATGGCTGACTTTGCCATGAATCCGCAAAGCTGAGGAATCCCATCTCAGAACACTGCCATCCCTGCCAGAGTTAACTTTCCCTGTATTCTGGAATCATAGCCCAATAACCAGTGGTTCACTGGAGCCAGCTCATACAGCTTGCAAGATCTGATTGTGAAATCTTAAGGAATTTTGCAGGCCAGTTAGCATCACATCAGTAGGTTCAAATTAACTGTGGTGGGGAGTATTTACAACATGGAAATTGGTAAATGTTACAAACCAGCAGTCCCTCTCCACGCCCCTAGCTAGTTGTTAAAATTTACCAGTACACCAATGGAATGGGTGGAAAGACAGGGTACATGATGATATCACTGAGCCTCTAAACCAGTCCTGAACTGCCTTCTAGTCTTCTTGTTAAATAAATTACAAATGTCTATGTGGCTTAAACCCTTGCTACTCAGAACTGTGATCGGTGAATCAGCAGTACTGGCTTCACCAGGCAGTTTGTGAATGTGGAGACTCAGTCCCCCCTCTACACCTGCAGAGTCAGAATCTACATTTTAGCAAGATCACTGGTTAATGTGAAACACTATGAAGTGTGAGAGCACAGGTTTAAATCAATAGTTGTCAAATTTTAGTAGGTATCAGAATCAGCTGAGCTGCTTGTTTAAACACAGATTATTGGGTGAGTTTCTGATTCAGTAAGTCTAGGGAAGACCCTGAGAATTTGTATTTTCAATGAGTTCTAAGCTACCGCTACTGCTGCAGGTGTGGAATTGCATTTTGAGAATCATTGGTTTATCTACTAATATCATTGGCTGCATTTTCTGTTTCTCGTAGCTGAACGTATCCTAACTTATACAGGCTGGTAAATGTTTAACAACGGCCTCTCTAATTAAAAAAAAAAAAAAGCCTTGATTTGTAGTGTTTGCAGAGTCCATGGTGTGAATACTGCCACCTTGGCTAGTTTCCAGCTCCCAATATGGTGCTACTGAGGGTGGAGTTGAGAAGAGGTGTGCATGGGTGGCTATCCCGAGCCTGTGTGAACTGGCTCCAGGACAGCACCCAGGCAGGCCGCTGATAGCCTAGAAGTGCAAGCAAGGAATTGTTAAAAAGCTTTAAGCAGAATGACTCTATTAGGTTTTGGTTTTAGATGAATCTGTGTCTCCAGGATCACTTTAATAGGGTCCGATGGCGTTGGAGATCCCCTTAGAAGACTGTGACAATACTTCAGCTACGGGGCTGGGCAGTGTGGCAGAAGGAGAGGGACAAATGTCACAACCAGTGTATTAGTCTATGGGATGCCTTAACAAAATACCACAGACTGGGGGGCTTACACAACAGCAATCTATTTTCTCACAGTTCCAGAAGCTGGAAGTCTAAGATCAAAGCGTGGGCAGGTTTGGTTTCTCCTGAGGCCTCTCTGCTTGGCTTGTAGGTGGCCACCTTCTTCAATGTGCTCTCTGGTGGCATTTTCTCTATGTTCACATCCTTGGTGTCTCTCCCTCTTCTCATAAGGACACCTGTCTTATTGGATTAGAGCTGTGCCCTTAAGACCTCATTTAACCTTAATTTCCTCTTTAAAGGCCCTATCTCCAAATATAGTCACATTCATTGAGGGTTAGAGCTTCAACATACAAATTTTGAGCGGACACAGTTCAGTCCATAGCAATTAGTTAGGAGGTAGATTTGTGCCCCAGTAAGTGTAGGGGCTGAGGGCAAGGGTGGAGTCCAGGATGGTTCCCAGAATTGCAGTTTGGGTGAAGGGGGGAATGATAAGGTTAGGAAAACAGGAAGAGGAGAAGATTCCAGCAGGGTTTGCATGAAGACGAATTTTAGGTCCTTTATGAAATAATATTTAGCAGCAGCTTACTTTTTGCCTCTCTTGTGGGAACTTGCATATTGTAGGGGATTTTTTTAAGCCCCAAAGCTGTTAAAATCCAAACAATTTGTAACCCTACATAGAGTTACTGGGTAAAATACAGGATGCCCAGTTAAATTTGAATTTTAGATTAACAACAAATACTTTTTTAGAATACATATGTCCATATGTTGCATTGGACATACATTTATTTAAAAAAAATCATTGATTATTGGAAATTAAAATTTAACTAGAAGTCTTATATTTTTATTGGCTGGCAACCCTAGACCGTCATGTCCTCATTAAGGAGATGCTTTTGATTGGCTACACTCAAATTATACCAAACACTGCGAAGCGCCTGCTGACAATATAGTCAATGGTCACAGGTGCTTTGAAACAGGAAGTGTAGGTATGGATTGCTCATGGGCTTTCTGTGAGGCTGGAATTGGGAAGGCAAGGGGAAGGATGATTGCAGAAAACTGAGTGTGAATCACTGGAAAACTGGCTTTCTGTGAAAATATGTTACTTCCATGTAAGTGGGTCTGTAGTCATTGTCACTGGACCGAAATGTCTTTTCTAGAAAGAGATTATCTGAATTGTCCCTCCCTAGTCTAATGTTAATGTTTCTGTACTTTCACTTGCACCCAACTGAAGTCTCAGTGATGAATCTCATGCACATTTCTAATATCAGATGGTGTGTGATTCCTTTACTCCAGAAATGTCCTGCTTTAAATCAAACTTTTGGTCTCAATCCTGAGTCCCTCTGCGGAGGACCCAGCTGGCCCAGCCCTCCTGGGTAAGAGCACCTCTGTGTGTGCTTTCCACACCTGGGGCCCACCTGGCAGGCATTCCCTCAGCACACCCTGGTCTCCTGGAAGCCTCCTGGGGAGGTGAGCAGGGATCTGGAGTGCAGATGGGTCTCTACCTCCTGGATTGCTCTGGCCAGAAGTATGGCCCCAGCTATTGGAAGTTTAATCATGCCCATATGTGAGTGCGAAAATGTGAAATCATGAAAGTGTATATAATATTGTGCATTCAATGATATATTTGGACGATTCCGTGAGTAGAACATAAACAAATCTTAGGTAAATGCAAATGTCTATGGACTTAAAATGTTTTCAGATCACTTTGCAATTTTGTAAATGTGTTACCATTTACATCTTGCGTTATTCTTGGGCCAAGCCTGTCTTAATCATCTTTGTGTTTCTCAGTACATACATTCCACTCCTTCCCCACCCAAACCTGCTCTTACACCTGTAATCCTAACTTTTGTCAAAGGCACCAAACAGCACTAATAACACAGGAGCCATCCCAGACTCTGTCTTCTCTCTTCCCTCCTCCCTGACTGAGCCATCATGTCCTTTTCATTGAAGTTCTTAAACCCTCGCCAATCTGCCTTTCCTTAGTCTTCCCTCTCAGCTGAAGGACTGCTTCGCCCCATCTCTGAATTAACTAGGACATTGTTAGAGCACAGAATAGATGAACTAGGTGGTCTTGATAATTTCGCCAAATTATCCTTGTCTTCGTTCTTGATAGGGGGACTAGAATAGCCATGAGGGTGGTCACAGCACAGAGAGTTAGTGTGGCCTAGAGAATAAGAACGTGGGCTCTGTAGCCAGCCTGCCAAAGTGCAAAATGCCCAACCCTGCCCCTGTGGGCCTTTGGACAGGTAATTTAACCTGGCAGTGTCTCAATTTTCTCATGTGCTAAAGGAGATGATAACCATAGGGTTATTATAAGGATTAAGTGAGTGCCTTGCACAAAGTGAGTACTCTGTGTTAGATCAATAAAGTGGTGAGTCTGGGGGATGCTAGGTCCAAACTTGTCTCTTATCATATCTGCTACAACTTGGGAACTCACAGAGGTATGGCTGTCTTCTCATGACTAGATGGTACTTCCGAAAGACCTAGACCTGGTTCAACACCTGCCCACTGGAGTAGGACAGGCTCTGGGGAAGAACCCTAATTTATCTCTGGGTTTGTATCTACAAAGCAAGGCAGAGGACAGAGGATGCTGAGACCAAGCATGTGATATGTACCTATTAGGATTGAATTGAGTCTAGAAAGCTGCAGACCCTGTCTAAGAAGTGGTGTCAATTGGACAATATAAATATTATCCATTTGTTAATTTGTTTATTTTTTTCCACATTTGTTGTACATGCCAGGCACTTGGGCACACAAAGATGTGCAAAGAATCAACAATACCAAGTAAAATCAGCAAATTTACACTCATGGAGTTCAAGATAAGATAAAGCAGCTAGGAACCCAAGAAATATAGGGGCATTCAGTGTTCAGCAGGCCAGGCAAGCAGATGTTGGTCCTCATTCAAGAGCAGAGATCAGTGATCTACAAGAAGTGCAAGGTGAAACTTTGTACTCAGGAGTGATGGGGACATAGGCTGGAATGACCAGCCAGGCTCTAGGCACAAGGCCTGTAGCAGGAGCCCATCTATGACAAAGCCAACATGAGGGAGTGAGGGTGGTGGTACAGAGGACTCTGGGGCCACAGGAAAGATCTTTTGTCCTCCCTGGGTACCCAGATCCCATATGGGAGCCAAGAGAATGCTGCTGTTCTGGGCTTGCTCTTGAGCTACCTGGTTCTGAGTCTGAGAGACCAGTGAGATAGTTTTCATGTTTCTGTCTTAGGTACAGATTTGCTTAGAAACTGGGCTATGAGCCAACAGGAATAAAGTATTGCTGAGTGCTTGCTCTCTATAAAGCACTGTGTTAGGAACCCAAACTATGAAGTAGGAAGAAAAATAAAGTCTTTCGTTCCAGGAGGAGGAGTTGATACTTTAACAAGAGAGGTGTGGCCAACCCAAAATGAATGCGTATACATCAGGACGCATCTCCCTCCTCCCTGCTGACCCTCACCTCCCCATTTTATCAAAATCACATCACACACATCAATATTTAGGTGTTGCTTCATTAAGAGAATCTATTAGAGGTTGTTAAGATTTAGTTTCCTAAAAAAAGAGGGTATTAAATATTGCAGAGTTGTCGAAAGAAGGAAGGGGCATGGTGTAATACAAAAAATAGATTTTTGGGCCAGGTGTGGTGGCTCATGCCTGTAATCCTAGCACTTTGGGAGGCCAAGGTGGGAGGATCGCTTGAGGCCAGGAGTTTGAGACCAGCCTGGCAACATAGTGAGACCGTGTCTCTACAAAAAATTTAAAAAATTGGCTGGGCATGGTGGTGCATGCCTGTGGTCCCAGCTACTCAGGAGGCTTTGGCAGGAGGATTGCTTAAGCCCAGGAGTTTGAGGCTGCAGTGAGCTATGATCGTGCCATTGTACTCCAGCCTGGGTTACAGAGTGAGACCCTGTCTCTAAGAAAAAAAAAAAAAGAATAGGTGTTTTTCAGAGTTTTAATGCCACAGATATACTAGAAGTTTCTGTGAGAACCACCATTCTAATATATAACATAATGCATCACTGCTTTCACAGAGATTGTTCCTGGGATATACGGAACTGAAAACCCAAACCTACACAATTAGATTATAGACCCTTTCTGCTAAGTTTTGTAAGGCTGTAAATACATCAGCAGTGTGCTTTTTTGGTTTATTTCTTGGCATTATTTTAATTTTAAGAGTATTTGGCAAAATGGAGGTAATCTGGGATTAATCTAACATAGAGTCCCCTTGCCTCATTTTCAGAAAAAGTCATCATATCCTTTGAAAACATGTGTTTTCTGTTCTCTTTAAAAAGATGGCTGCCCAAAGTCTGTGGAGTCAGGCAAGTGCCAGCCTTTGAAATTTATCTGTAAGGACTTTTGTTGAGAAACAGGGTGGGTGGTGGGGCTGACTTTAGACCTCCCTTAGGAAGGAGTTTTGGGGAGAAGCAGACTGAAGACATGGTGTAAAACACCCTGCTTGCGTCACACTTGCTAACCTGATGTCACTGTGCTTTTCCTGTAAGCAAACAGCTTCTCATTTTGACGTCATGTGTCAGAAACCTTACAGAAGCAAGTGTGATCTGTTGTACTATTTGTCTAACATGATAGCTAAGAAACTGTTCCTAATTTGGGTCCTGGAGTGAATTTTTGCTTTGCTTATGCCGTTGCTTTGAAATAGATGATCCGGTGGTTCTCTGAGTCTTGGAAGCAGAGACTTCATAACAGGTGATTCTAGTGGTGGGCTGCTGCCCAAAGGGGTGCCTGCCTCGGGGAGAGCAGCCCACCCTCTGACAGAAATCAACACAGGCTGTGAAGATCAACTATTCCCTGGTCTGAAGACAGGTGGGGGAGCCGTTGGTAGAAAGTAGGCCGCCCCACAAAGAGGCACTTTTGTGGAGGCAGGCCAGTTCCTGGTAGTCGTGGGAGACACAGAGACCGCCCAGAAGCAGCTCTTTCAAGCCGGCAGAAAGCTGGGACACGGGGGAAGGTGGCGCTTTTGTTTCTCTCAGGGGTGAAAGCACCTCCTCTGGGCCAGAGTTTGACAGGGCCTCACGATGCAGCCCGGGGTCAGATCTGCCTGCAGCTCTGCCCCACTGTCCCTTTGTTCCAGGTCAACTCTGAGCCCCCAGGTGTCCGGCAACGTCATTAGCCAGCTGAGCTGAGGCGGTGGAGGAGAAAGCACCCAGCACGAGGTTAAGCTATTTCTAAAGCCTGGTTTACAGAAGCAGAAACCAGCCCCAATCTCTCCCCTCCCCCAGACAAACAAAATATGCCCCTCTCCCCTGCTCCCACCCGTGTTTCTAGGGGAACATTTCCATTTGTTTACCTCTGCGTTTTCTTCCTAAGGATAATTGGGGGAGGAGATCTAGGGAACGTCTGGGAAGTGTATGCACATTGTCATTTCTCTCTGGAGCCTACCTTAAGGGGAGGCAGGGCTGCAAAGCCCCCTTGACTCAATGATGCCCGATTTGCTCGCAGGCTCTGCTCCGGGAGACGTGTGGGGCGCTCCCATGGCCAGTAGATGGCGCTCCGTCCCCGCTCAGCCGTCCAGGCAGCTGCCGCACCCGGAGCGCGGCTCTGCTTCCAAACCGTCACCCGCGCAGGAAGGAGGCAAATATTAAAGCTAGCATTTTATGCATTTTGAGAAAGAATACCTTTCTATTTAGGTTCACTCCAGAGTCTCTGGAGGTGTGTTTGGAAACCCCCTCTGCCACTGAGCTCATCACTGCGGCCTTTTATTCACTTACAAAATGCTTCCCCAGAATCCCACCTCAATTACCTTTTGTCTCCCCTCTGTCCTAATACTCTGGTTGGATGCATGAGAAACAAAGCGGTGAGATTAGACGTGTCCTTTTTCTCTCCCACGGTGGTTTATCTTTTTCTTTTTCCAGAACCAAATGGAATGAGTGGCCTTGCCGCCCAAATGTAGTCAGATATGCATATGTGTGTTTGTGTACGTACAGTATATGCATGTATATGTGTATCTTATGCATATATACTCCACAAGCATTTACTTTTGCCCAAAGGAAAGAAATACATAAATAAATATTTCCTTTGGGCAAAAGTAAATGTTTGCAGACAGTGTTTTCACCAGTCTACTCAAAGCATATGTTCGCTTGTCATTTCAGAGGTCTAATATCTGAAAAACTATCATGAATGTCTGATAGTTAATCAATTCAACAACTAGTTACTGACTGCTGATGATGTGCAAAGCCTTACACTCTGTGTTGTGGAGCATACGAAGATAAGTCCTCACCTCCAAGGAATTTACTACCTAGTCCTAGAAAAATAGCCTTCGGACAATCAGAGCTAAAATGAAGTGTAAATGCATTGGAATGTGTGCGTGACAGCTGCAGGTGTGTATTAGTGTGTGTGCTATAGTCAGGCAAGGTTGAGAGCTGGGGGACTGTCACAGACTTCTAGAGCAATGGATCTAGCAGTGTATGTAGGATAGTCTGGTTGTCTCAAAGTACCATGTCTGGTTTGAGCCGGTACTATGCTCTGCCAATAAAGATGTAAAGTACGCTCCCAAAAGGACTAAATTTGGCTCCAAAAAGGACTAAAGGATAGTGAAAATATTTTACATTATGAATTACATTCAACAATAGGTATGCAAGAGATGAACATACAGATATTAAGGAATAATGTATGACCAGAACCCGAATGCCAGCCAAAATGTCATCTACTTTCCTTCCTATTGCTTATATATATATATTTTCCCCCAGAAAGTATTTGGTAGGTTTGAATGGAAAGGAAAAATTCCTCCGGTGGGAAAGCAAGTGGACTGTCAGTGTGTGTGTGTGTGCGTGTGCGCGCGCGCATGCTATTAAATGTCTTCCCAGAGGTCTTGGTCTGTTGCAATAGCCTTGCCAATCCTTCAATTACTGTTTTTCTTTCATGAGAAATTGTTACTAGAATGCACTCACCCTTTTAGGGAGCTGTGAATGTGGTTATAATTGCTTGTTTCTAAGATAATTGGCCTGACTGCATAGCCCTGGAAAAGTTACTTGAACAAATGGCATGTGGAGGAGAGCCTGCGCTGCATTCAGACTTGGTCTCAGCTGCGAGGCTCTGCTGCCACCATGGACCGTTGTCCTGGAGGAACCACAGTGCTTTGCAAGAGAGAGGAAACCAGAAAGTTCTACCAATAAGGCCATCTCACAATGCAAAGACCACTTACGTTTTGACATTTCCTTTAGGGAGGAATGTACTTTTGATGGTAGAATGGACCATCCTAGCTTCTGTTGCATTGGATGCAAATTCAGTAGCTGTGAACTCTCCGGTGGATCCCAGACCCCCTTTATAGGGGGCTCTAGAGACTCGGGATCTGAATGCTGTCTGAGCCTGCAGGAGCAATGGAAAGGAAAGAGGATGGTGAGAGGTCGATTGATTTCAGGCATTAAATCAATGCAAAATTTTCCAACATCTATATTATTGGTACTATCATTAGCCTTTGATGCCATTGATCAAAGAATTGTGTTAATTCCTTTCAAGCTGACATGAAATGACCATGTTCTTAGCTCCTGGGGAGAAGCTAATATATACCTTCACTTAAAAGTATAGGCTCCCCAGGATAGCAGGATGCTGTTCTGGTTTGTTTTCTTAAACCTCTGGCTCATTTTACTTTCTTAAAAAGAAAAAGAAGGCTCTAGAAAACTTTTCATGATGCATGTCTGTGCAATAACTGAAACTTGGTTACCCAAAAGGCTAAAGAATCTTTAACTTGCTAAGAGCAAGAGAGTAATCATTCACAGGGACAATAGAGACCTATGTTGTAATAACCACCAGTGAGCAACCCAATCAAGAACACCTAATTTAATGAAAGATTGTTCACCTATTCCAGGACTTATGGAAAGATGTAAGCACAGTCAGGAAAATCAACCTAAGAATTCATTGTTGCTCTTCTTCTGTTCCCCGTTTTCATCCCCTGCTAACCTTCTCTTGGTGTTAAAGACTTCCAGAATTCCAGGATAATATAGGTTATATGTAAGGCATTGTCAAGATTGGAAATTATTTGAACTTGACCAGTTTCAAAGAGGTATTGCAAAGTGTTGCTGCCCAAAAAAACTTCCTCCAAGACTTGCTAGATTATAAGGTGGGGTCCATGCCAGGCTGCTTCCCGGAGCAGTGAGCAATGTGCTTCATTTTGTTAAGCATTTTTTCAATGACCAGCAATTTAAGCATGCCTTTGCAAGCTACCACATAATTTTTCCAAAAGTCACTACAGAACCAGGCAAATAGTACACTTCCTTTTCAAAGTTCTTTTTAGCCATGAAAACACAATTATAATTTTCTACCATGTCAAACCACAACAATTCTGCAGCCATTAAAGACAATGAGGCAGAACCGTATATACTGCCATAGAAGGACCTCAAAGATGTACTGTTCAATGCAAAAGCAACAGGCAGAAACTTATATTTAGGAAAAATCCTCAATGCAAGTTTCTTTCTTTATTTACATATATAGAAAAATGACTAGAAGCGTATATACTAAATTGTAAATTTGGTTACCTTTGGAGAGAAAAATGAGAGTGTGTGAGGGGGAAAAAGTGGACCTGAACATTTCACTCTCTATATTGTTTGAATCTTTTTTGCTGAAATATATTAATGTATAATTTATGTAGTGAGATGGTTTTTAAAGGGTGACTGTGAATGTGATCACAGAGTTTCAAACACACTGAGAAAAACACCTATTTCTTCTTCTGTTTTGTGTGTGCTCACACACACACACACAAATTTTTTCTTATATCACTTACTGTACCACAGATAAGAAAGGAAGGGGTTAAGCCATGCAGGTTATTTTTAAACGCCTGGATTCTTGCAATCAAAGCAATCAGAATCCGCTTCCACCTTAGCCCTCTGCCATCATTCATCAAATAGGTCCCGCTCTGCTGGGAAGATAACGTTGTTTCACAAGTAGGAAAACACCCAGCTGAAAATGGTTTGCACAAGGCTGCTCTGGAGAAATCTACTGAGGATTCCAGGAGAAAGCTGTCCGCGGCGCCTGGTCCTATGTGGGTTGTGGTGTGCTCTTTGTTTTCCTACAGTGAAACCTTCCCCCAACATCCTGGAGAGGAATGAAAAATGTCCGGGCACACAGAGGGGGCATCAGAAACGAGTGTTAAACTCACTCTAACGAGGAAGCAAGAAGCCTCGGGACTTCTTGCAGAAGGAATGGGGGCTGGAACTCCAAAGGACCCTGCCTGAGCCTGTCTTTCTGATGTCGTTCGTGTTGTCAGGAGCTCCACTGTGGCTTCTTTTGATGTCTCACTTTCCTACAGTGTCTGTTACCAAACCACATTTTTAGATTGGGGGAATTGTGTGCTGGCCTTGGCCTGAACTGGGGGTTCTTGGTGAGGCCAGGCGAGGTTCTTTTTTCTTTCATTGTTTCTACCCCTACCTAGCTCTCACCTTCTGTAAGGCAAAGCTGTGTGCACTAGCTCAATCAACAGGCGGATAGGGGTATGTCCTAGGCTGGGGGCATGTAGAACCATAGTGCTTTAATGTCCCTGGCAAAGAGTGAAGATATTACTTTGTCAGTATCCAATTGAATTGTTTGTTTGTTTGTTTGTTTTTCCCTTCCTCAGTATTACTCTGAGGGTCATGGTTGTGGCCAGATCATTTTTGGGTTTCGGCAGGAATAAGAACTGCTAGAGGAATTTGGGAAGGAATTGGAGGAAATCGCTGCTTCCCAAAGCTATCCTACTGTGGAAGAGTTTGTTTATTTTTTTCGCTTTATAGATTCCCACTGGATGGGGCCAAGTAAGTATCAGTGTGAAAATGTTTTAAAAGGTGTGCCTGCTCTTAGCAACTGAAAACAGGCATGAACCATGATGAATCACCTGGTCCTTCTCCCTGGTATATCTCAGAGTTCAGACCTTTCTCAAAGAGCTTATAAAATTCTCCATTTTACACCTAAAAGGAGACTTTAAACTTGAAGAAAGTGCATATTAAAGTTATAGATCAAGAAATTGGAATATAAAATACAATGTAGACAGTTAAAGAAGGATTATTTAACATATATAAAATTATCATCCTCCAGGCTAGAGAAAAATAGTAGTAGATGTCTTATGGTGTGCTTGTCCAGGTGTATTCACTTTCTCCGAGGACAGACACCTCCCCACGGCCTGTGGCCAGTCCTGCCGTCTTGCCCCTGCTATGGGGAGCAGACTGAGTGGGGGGACACTTGGACCAGGAATGTTCCATCCGACTTGTTGGGTTAGGCCAACAAGTTCCATAACAGGATTGTTGTTGTTGGTTTTTAAATTCTCCCTGATGTATCTCTACTTTTCAGCAAGTTATGTTTCTTTTTCTGAAGTCCTCCTGATGTTTTTTTCCTGGGGATGGCTAACAGGATCAGGTTCAGGTTCAGGTGTCTTTTTATCTGTCCTGTAGAGAAGTCCTTTTTTTAAGTCACCACAGCCACGAGGCACCTCTCAGTTAGAAATAAATGAGCAAAGGGTCAAGGAAGATGCGCCCAAGCAAAATGCAACAGTCAATAGGGTGCCTTTGTGAGAATTAGGAAAATTTGTCTCTCTCAGTAGAAGAATTAGAAAAAGGCACCTCTCTGCAAGGAGGGAGGCTGGCAGGTGCAGGCTTGACCAACTGACCAGTGCTCTTTCGCTAAAGTCAAAGGCCCTCTGTTTCCAGACTGCAGCAGCCCAGCGCCAGGGCACACTGCATGGCAAGCATGATGAAGATTGGATTTTGGGCCCTACTTGCTCTGTTGGCCAGAGGCCTTTGTACCCAGGGCACGTATGGGTCAACCGTACACAGAAGTCCTGAGCTTAAGAATTACTTCCTGGAGACTCCATGTTCCAGCCTGATGTTCAAGCTATGACTGAGATTTACCAGGCCATTAGCAGGGGGTGAGGAGTGCTGAGGGACCAGCCACTCCTGCACAAGATACCCAGGGACCAGTAAGGACAGATTTCATGGAAAACTCACACAGGTGGCCAGGGCTGCATGAATACCACTTTGAGAAACAATTACCTGTAGCTATCATTGGGTTCTTGAATTCTAATCATATTCTGGGATTTGGAATTTGCTTTAACTGGAGCTCTGGTTTTTCACAGCAGTTGGGTTTTACTAAACAGAAGTTATTTGGCCAACATAAGGAGCTCTTTTTATTCACACAATTTACTCTTCTTTCTAGACACAAGCTCATCCCATATTTCTCTGTAACCAAACTCCTTCTGGTTTTATGCAATGCTTTAGCAATCAGTAATCTTCTCATTCACTCAAACCAATGTAACCAAAGTTTTTAATATATATTTGCTAGGCTCTTGTACTCTAGTCTTCATTACGGCTCCTGGATTATTAAATCACCTATGTTGATTAACTCATGGTGTTTCTAAATAAGGATTGACAATGTTAGACCCATGAGAGGCTTTGAAACAAAAATAATTCTGTAGTCAAGTAAGTTTGGAAAAGACTGCATAATGTATTCCTCTCTTCACATTATCTTGTCTTTCATATTATTATCAGAGTTTATGAAAATTTCTCTAATAACCTTTGAACTTCGCTTGACTCAACATGCCCTAGACTTACTTGACTCTGAAACCCTTTGTTCACATAGAATAGGCCTATGAAAATATTTTGGCCAACACTGTTCTGGATTAAAGATTCTCAGAACTGAAGATAATGAAGGAAAATCTTTTCTGGGTGTTTAAAAAAGTAGCATAATTTCAAATTGGTTTATTTTTCTATTTGGAAAATCATTTCTCCCTGTTTTAAAATAACCGTTTGTGGACTTCCATTTTCTCAAGTGGCCTCTGCTAGTCTACGTTTTGTTTTGATTACTTCTTTAATTTGAATAAGTGATGATTGTTTGCCATCCATTCTATTCTTCAAATGACTTTCAGCTGAAGAATAATTTAAGAAAAATATTTTCCATCTTTTCAGGTATGCTTGGGTAGCCCTTTGCCATGTACAAAGTATTTTCACATTCATTATCTTATTGATTGTTGCTATGACACAGTCATTTTAAACAACCTTGCAAATAGTATTTAAAAATCATTAGGGCCATTAATATTCTATTTAGTCTGCAAAAAATTGAAATAGCTGACTCCTCCATATCACAGAACTAAGAGAATATAAAATTTTGCCTGTAGCAAAAATGCTCAGAGCTTTTACTTAAATACAGATTGCTAGACTCAAATGAAAAATAAAGAGAAAGGAAGGCAAAGAGTGGAAGAATTATTTATTATTGTTATTGCTAGAAATACTGCCTTTTAAAAAAATGATGCTCCTCCTGATTTATTTTAAATTCTGTTCGTTCCACCTTCCAAGGCCATTATATACAATATATCCGCAAAGACTCTGTACTACAAGTCATGATATTCCCTAGTAACCCCCAGCAAATAAATATTTGAATAAAAATATTTTATTTGTTATCTTTAATTTACCTATTTTGAGAGTTTGTGAGAGCAAAGATTATTTTTAGAGTTTTTTAGTTACAAGTTCTAGGATTTCTTAGTTGCTTTATTTTCTTGATTTCTATTAGAAATAAGACATATTTGTTGAATGACAAATATGAAATGAAATAAATAATGAAATAATAGCAAAATACTGGAACTTATATCCCTTTTCTCATACCTTTCCTCTGATATCTTTAATATATATTAAGTCTGAACCAATTGCATTCAAATATTAATGATTCCTACTGAATTATAGTTTTTAAATTTTATTCAGACATAATTGACAAACTAAATTACCTATGTTTAAAGGATACAATTGATGGTTTTTGACATATGTATACGCATATAAAATGGTCACCACCATCAAGATAACATTTCCATCACCCTCCGTGGCAATCATTTCTTCCAGATCTCCACTGTCCCCAGGCAACCACTTGCTTGTCTTCTGTCATTATAATTTAGTTTGGATTTTCTAGAATTTTATACAAATGAAATCATACAGCACATACATTTTTGTGTCTAGCTTCTCTCAGTGTGAAGATTTTGAGGCTTTCTATATTGTTGTATCAATAGTTTATTCCTTTATTAAATATCTTTTGAGCATAAAAGATATTTTTGAGCATATATTGTTGCTGTGTATTGATTTATTACGTGGATACTTCCATTTTGTTTATTCACCTGTTACTATGGGATGGATTATTTTTAGATTTTTTGGCAATTGTGAATAAAACTGCTATGAAAAGTACCTAGCAGTAGAGTGGCTGCATAGTACGGTAGGTGTATGTTTACCTATTGCTTAAAAGAATTTTTGAAATGTCATTTGTGATAACATCTCAATGAATGACAGATTACGAGTCATAAATTAAAAAAATACCGTGAACATATATATGTGCTGGATAGAGTGACAAGACCTGAGGGTGTGATGGAAATAAAAATAGACATCTTGCCTGTTTTCATGTAGCTTATAGTGTGGCATAGGAGTCAGATATTAATTAACTATTCTAATAATTATATAAGTATACATTGACATATGTACTCTGAAGAAAAGGAATGCGATTCCATGAAAGAACATAGTATAGGCGTACTTCATTTTATTGTGCTTTGCTTTTTGTGCTTCTCAGATATTGCATTTTTATAAATTGAAGGTTTGTGGCAACACTGCATTGAGAAAGTCTATTGGTGCCAATTTTCCAACAGCATGTGCTCACTTTTTGTCTCTGTGTTACATTTTGGTAATCCTCACAACATTTCAAACTTTATTATTGTTATTATATTTATTCTGGTGACTTGTGATCAGTGATCTTTCATATTACTGTTATAATCGTGTTGGGACACCATGAACCATGGCCCTATAGGATGGCAGACTTAGCCGATAAATGTTGTGTTTGTTCTTACTGCTCTACTGACCTGCTGTTCTCCTGTCCTTATTCCTTTCCTAAGCCCTCCCTATTCTCTGAGACACAAGACTATTGAAACTAGACCCGTTAATAACCCTACAATGGCCTCCAACTGTTCAAGTGAAAGGAAGAGTCACATGTCTCTTTAAGTCAAAAGCTAGAAATGATTAAACTTAGTGAGAAAGGGATATTGAAAGCTCAGATAGGCCGAAAGCTAGACTTCTTGCACCAGATAGCTAGCCAAGTTGTGAATACAAAGGGAAAGTTCTTGAAGGAAAGTAAAAGTACCACTCCAGTGAATACACAAATGATAAGAAACTGTGAAAACACAAATGATAAGAAACTGAAACAGCCTTATGGAAGATACGGAGAAAGTTTGTGTGGCCTGGATAGAAGATCAAACCAGCCACAGCATTCCCTTAAAGCAAAGCTTAATCCAGAGCCCTTCTCTAACTCTATTAATTCCATGAAAGCTGACAGAGGTGAGGAAGCTGCAGAAGAAAAGTTGGAAGCTGGCAGAGCTTGGTTCATGAAGTTTAAGTAAAGATGCTGTCTCTATAACATAAAAGTACAAGATGAAACAGCAAATGCTGATGTAGAAGCTGCAGTAAGTCATCTAGAAGATCTAGCTAAGGTCATTGATGAAGGTGGCTACACTAAACAACATATTTTCCATATAGATGAAACAGCCTTCTATTGGAAGACGATGCCATCTAGGACTTTCATAGCTAGAGGGGAGAAGTCAATATCTGGCTTTAAAGCTTCAATGCACAGGCTGACTCTCTTGTTACTGGCTAATGTAGCTGGTGATTTTGAGTTGAAGCCACTGTTAATTTACTGTCCTAAATATCCTAAGGCTTTTAAGAATTATGCTAAATCTACATTGCCTGTGCTCTATGAATGGAATAACAAAGGTTGGAAGACAGCATATCTGTTTACAGGATGGTTTACTGAATATTTTAAGCCCACTGTTGAGAACTTCTACTCAGAAAAAAAGATTCCTCTCAGAATAATTCTGCTCATTGACAATGCATCTGGTCACACAAGACCTTTGAAGGAGATGTACAAAGAGATTAATATTGTTTTCATATCTACTAACACAATATCCATTCTGTAGCTCATGGATCAAGAGTCATTTTGACTTTCAAATCTTATTACTTAAGAAATGCATTTTGTAAGGCTGTAGCTTACATATATAGTTATTCTTCTGATTGATCTTGGCAAAGCAAATTAAAAACTTGAAAAAAATTCACCATTCTAGATGCCATTAAGAATGTTTGTGATTCATGGAAGGAGGTCAAAATATCCACATGAATAGGAGTTTGGAAGAAGTTGATTCCAACCCTTATGGATGACTTTGAGGGGTTCAGAACTTCAGTGGAGTAACTGCAGATGTGGTGAAAATAGCAAGCAAAGTAGAATTAGAAGATGTAACTGAACTGCTGCAACCTCATAATAAAAATTTAATGGATGAAAAGTTGCTTCTCCTGGGTGAGCAAAGAGAGTGGTTTATTGAGATGGAAACTACTGGTGAAGATGTGCACATTGTTTAAATAACAAAGGATTTAGAATATTTCATAAACTTAGTTGATAAAGCAGCAGCAGGGTTTGATAGGATTGACTCCGATTTTCAAAGAACTTCTACTATGGGTACAATACTATCAAATAGCATTGTAGGCTACAGAGAAATCTTTCATGAAAGGAAGAGTCAATCAATGTGGAAAACGTCATTGTCATATTTTCAGAAATTGCCACAGCTGCCTCAATCTTCAGCAGCAACCACCCTGATTAGTCAGCAGCCATCAACATTAAGGCAAGACCCTCATCAGCAAAAATATTATGAATCACTGAAAGCTTAGATGATCATTAGCATTTTTTAGCAATAAAATATTTTTAAATTAAGGTATGTACATTTTTTAAAGACATAATGATATTGCACACTCAACAGACTAAAGTATAGTGTAAACATAACTTTTATACGCGTTGGGAAACCAAAGAATTGGTATGACTTACTTTCTTGCAATGTTTATTTCAGTGTGGTGGCCTGGAACTGAACTCACAATATCTCTGAGGTATGTCTGTACAATAAACTGATTTCCAAACCTGGAGTCAGGGAAGTCTTCCCAGGGAAGTGGTAATAAGGATGAGTGGGGATAAGCTAGGTGAAGGGCTGGGAGGATATGGAGGAAGAACATTTCAGAAAGAGGAAACATCATGTGCTAAGGCCCTGAAGTGAGAAGAAACAGATACATCTGAGGACTAAAATAGTCCCAGTGGCTGCAATTGGAGACAGAGGTAGCACTCAGATCATGTATGTTTTGGAAGGCCCTGTTCATGACTGAACATTTATTTTAAGAGAACCTGCAATACTTTTCTTTCTGTGTCTGGCTTATTTCACTTAGCATAACGTCCTCTGGGTCCAGCCATTTGTGGCAAATAAGTAGATTTTAGCTTCTCTTGTCAACAAAATAAATAAGTAAATAAATGTAGCTATGTGAATGAGGTGATTGATAGGCTTATTTGCTTCACTATAGTTACCATTTTACTATCTGTATGTGTTTAACACCATGTTGCAAACCTCAAATATACCCAACACAATTTTTTTTTTTCACAACACAATTTCTTAAAAAAAATGCAGAGAACCTGGAAACAATCTCCTGGTTTTAAGCAGGAGACTAATATAATTAGATTTGGATTTTGAAAAAGATCACTCAGGCTGTAGCATAGAGAACAGGTTGCGGAGGGGACTAGGATAGATGTGGAAGATCAGTTAGGAGGCTACTGCAATAGAACCAGCATGATCTGATGTAGTGCTCAAGGTAATAGAGTCAAATAGATGGATTTGAGAGCTGTTTGAGAGGTAAAACTGATAGATCTCGAAGGAAGTTTTCTGTTGCTATAACTGAATACCTGAGACTGAGTAATTTATAAAGAAACCAATTATTTCTTACAGTTCTGGAGCCTAGGAAGTCCAAGGTTGATGGGCCATATCTGCTGAGAGCCTTCACTGATGGGGACTTTCTGCAAAGTTCTGAGGTGGTGCAGGGAACATGGTAGAGGGGATACACAAGAGAGAGCCAACCTGGCATTTTCTAATAGACTCACTCTCATGATAACTAACACACTCCTGTGATAACCCATTAATTCATTAATCCATGAATGGGATAATCTATTCATGAGGGCAAAGCCCCCATGACCTCATCAACTCTTAATGACCCCCCTCTTTTCTTATTGTTACATTGGGGTTTAGTTTTCAAAATGACTTTCGGAGGGCACAAACATTCAAACCACAGCAGTGGGTAAGATAAGGTGTGCAGTGCAAGGAGGGGCCAAGGTTTCTGGCTTGTACAACAGTCCCATTTGCTGACATAGAGACCGCTAGAACAAGGCCAAGTTTAGAGGAAGTGCCAAGTTTGGTTTTGAAAAGTTGACTTCAAGGTACATTCGAATCATCTAACTGGGCATGGCATGTAAGATATAACTGTGTAAGATAGGTCTTGAGCTCAAATGAAAGGTTTGGGCCAGGGCTATAAATAAATATAAGAAGATAAAAATCAAAACGATAATGTCAAGTAAGGAGAATCTAGTGACATGCATCAGAGATAGCTGAATGATTGCTTTTGTGGATTTATGAGTTTATGGATCTACGCATAGTGTTTTTCTTTTGATCTTCAAAATTTCATTTGTAAATTGAATCATAAATAGTCTTTCATTCAGCTTCTCAAAGTGATATAAAATTCCTTCTGAAAGTGAGGGTTAAAATGCTGTAATTAGGTAGGAAAAAACTCTGACTATAACATTTTAAGTGCTTCTCTTCTCAAAAGTTCAGTGACTATATCTTACAAATTCAAGCTCTAGTCCAAGATTTTGGTATTGAATTCAAAGAACAGATGGTTCAGCTCATGAAGGAATGGAAGTTCGCTGGTTTTGCCATGGGCACACGGTAATTAATGGTAAAAGGGGCCATATGTTAAAACTTTCATGGGCAGGGTGGGAGATAGTTTTGTAGCCTAAATTAAAGGACTTGGCCCTGTATATCCATTTTCTTTCTCCCTGTACATTTTACTATTTCCATTTTCCTGTGGATAATTACCAGAAGCACTTGTACTGCTTTGAAAGCTTTGTCATCTTTTCCTCCTTGGTCGTACTGTAAAGTTAAAATTCCAAATTTATGACTTTGCAATCATTTTCACAGCAAAAGAGTGTGGCATTGTAAAAACTACCCAATGACAATTTCTGGGCAATTACAAAATAGATTCTTGGGCGACATAATCCCAAAATTACTAGGACTTTATGTTGACAACTTGCCTCTCTGTAGATGTCCTAACATCTGACTACACCTTGAGATTTTGCCAGAATGTGTAGAATTAATGGGGAACACATGGAAGAGCTGTGTTCTTCTTTTATCTTTGTCTACTTTTGGAAGTTTTTTGAAAAAGAGCCTATGAATAGACAGATTTGGAGAATAGACTTGGCAATCCAATAGATCTGAATGGAGTCCAAGTTTTGGGTTATACATTCTGTGGAACATTAGATAGAAATTTTATCAGATATTAAGATGGTGAACCCAGCTTTCTTTTGATTCATATGGTTTTGTTCTAACCATTTGTATCTTTTCAATTTTTAATCTGACTCTTGTTTTAATCTGATGACACACAGTTGACTTATTTTTTAATTCAATCTTTGAGTCTCTGCCTTCTGGTTGGTGGATGTAACCCCATAACATTTAATAATTTAAATATTAATATTTATTAGAATTTAGTTGTCATCTTGTTTTATACTTTTATTCACCCACCTTTTAAAATTTTTCTTATATTCTTTTTGTCCTTGCTTTTCTTTAGAAAGATCAAATGTTCTTTTTCTTGTAAAGGTACACATTCTATTTTAATACTTTGATCATTACCCTTACTTAAGATTCATTCTCATATTTATTTACCTCTGCTCTTTTTAAAAAACTCTTCAATATCCAAAATGATAGATATTCTCTCTCTCTCTCTATATATATATTTATTTTTAAATCTCCTTGTCTTTTCCAACTACCTTCTGGGAGAATTTCTCAATTTAATCTTCCAACTCACAAATTAGTACTCCAACTGTTTCCATCCTATTGTTTATCCTGTTGCTCTCTTTAAAACTTTCAACTATTATATTTTTATACCTAATATTTCCAGTGGATTCCTTTTCTTATAACTTCCCATTTATCTTTCATGTTACTTATAACTTCTCTTATCTTCTGAAAGATATTTAATGCCATGCTTATTTTAAATTCTTTGTCATTTCCAATAACTCTACTTGAGATATTTTTCCTTTTGTTTTTATGGTAGTCATGCTTCTCAGATGTCTAGTTATTTTGCCTTGTGAGCTCACATCCCTCTAGAGGTATCAGCTTCTCTGTTCTGTGTTTTGGGTAAGGGTCAAAGGCTGTGCCCAGATTTTCATCCACTCTGGTGGGCTTAAAGAGAAGAAAGACTCTACTCTTTAGATTCCGCATATTCACTCTCAGTGGCATTTTACCAAACACTGGGGTTAAGGTTTTACTTTTAAACACTCAAAGAGAAGCGCCATAGGGAAAAGGCAGTTTGGTGTTGTGGATGAGGAGGAAATTGAGGAATGAAAGTTCCAGAGGCGTTTGCTCTAAGCTGATGTTACTGTGAGGCTGGTGTTGGGACAAATGTCTGTGGTGAAGTGCCAGGCAAAGGTTGTCCTTAGGCAGGGCTTCAGAGGGAGGAAAGCAGAATTTGAGAGCTTAGCTCCAGCCTATCCTCTGCTCACCCATTCCTCCTCTACCATTTCAACTTGATTTTTAGTTTCCTCATACTTCTCACAGTTTTGATTATGGTAGTTTAAATATTCCTTTCCTCTGTTAGTTTCTCCATAGCTAATTTTGAGACAAGAAGCAAGAACTATCTTGGTAGCTACTGTCTTTTTGATGTCATAATATTCTCAAGAAACAGGTAGTTCTGGATTCTGGACCTTTTTATGCCTGTAGACTACATGTCCCTTGAAGGCAGGGATCATGTTCGCCTCACTGCCTACTTTCCCTCACTTGTTTCTGCCCTTATGCCTTTATTCTTGACTTCTCTATTATTTAGGATTTAAGTTTCACTGTGACTCTCAAGCAGGGTAGAAGTTTACCTTTCATGCAAAAGGCTGGTGGTAAGCCACGTAGGGTTCATACAGTGGCTCTACTTCAGAGATCCAGTCTCTTACAGGTTCACCTCTCTGTCAACCCTAGGATGTAGTCCAGGATGGTGATGCCACCTTCTATGCAGCAGGGTTAAAGCAGGGATTAAGAAGGATTAGCACAAGATATAATCCAGACCTTCTCTGGGGGAAGGTTCCAGAACTTGCCTCATAAAACTTGTCATTACATATAAGCCACAACTTAATTGCATGGCTATAACTAGCTTCAAGGAAACTAGTCTGTACTGTGTCCAGCCATAAACTCAGCTAAAAATTCTATAATTGTTGAATAAGGGAAGAATAGGTATTGGGAACAAATAGTAGTCTCTGTTACAACTTCCTTTCTTCTTTAATTGTCTTTAATTATCTTGTCTTCCTAGTTTCTTTTGTTCCTACCTCTCTTTCATTCCTCCCCCAAACATTATTTAGTGTCTAGTATACACCAGCAGCTGTATTTTAACCTGCATTGCCATTATTTATCTGGAGGACAAAGATAATTTATGATATTATGAGAAAATCTCAGGGAGAAATGTATAGGTTGGGTGCAGAAGTTACAATTGTTGTATGTATGAAAACAGTTTGCTATTTTATAGATAGATAAACAGACCCAAGGAAACTATGTCAAAGATTCAGGCTGAATTCTAATTCTGCAACTTACTAAGCAGTTACAGATATTCACCATTTATTCATTCATCAAATATGTCAAGTACTCTGTCAGGTACTAGGAAGTCAACAATAGACAGGTAGACACAATCCCTGCCCTCAGCTAGACTCTAGTGGCCAGACAATTAAACAAGCAATCAGAGAGAGCATTTGTACTCCAATGTGATAGGTTGAGAAGCTCCATGTTTTTCCCACTAAACTACGTATCAAACAAAACAAAGTAAAATCGCTTTTCATTTATATAGTGCTTCCCAGTGTGGCAAATATTTTCCATGTCATAGGTAACTAAAAAAGAAGATTAGGGACTTTTCAGGCAGGGGAAAAATCATTGATGTCAATCACAGAGGTAGAAATAGTTTGGAGGTAAAGAGACCAATCTGAACAAAGCCTAGGCTATATTTAAAAGAATAAGGGAAGGAAAATTTGTAGAGGTGGGTATCCAACCATGAAGAGCCTTTAATGACAGAATAAGGTGTTTGGACGTAGCCAGTAGGAAGGCTCTTCAAGATTATACCTAGAAGAGTGGCTTATGAACACAGTATTTTAGGAATCAGATGGCATGGAAGGAGCTGGGAGACATTTAAATTTGAGGACTGGAATGTTGACAATAGGAAGGGAAGTGGTAATTGGTAGACCCAGACTCCATTTGGCAGCACCATATTGAGAACATGGCTTCCGCTCTCGAGGTTACCTTAGGGTCCAAGATGGCTGCAGGAAATCTAGATGTTTACTTCACATTCCAGGCAGGCAGAAAAAAAATAGGACACTCTAGGTCAGCATCCTTTAGGTATACTTTTTGTGAGTTGCCTATAACACATCCACTTTTGTCTCATTGGCCAGAACTTAGTTATGTGACCACATCTATCTGCAAGGGAAACTGGGGAATCTAACATTTTGTTCTGGAAAGTGATGTACTCAGCTAAAAATATCAGCATTTTATTACTAACAGAGTGGAGCCCTTACCCTGTTATTGAGGAAGAAGTAAGGACTGAATGTTGAATATTGAAAGGCAACCAGCAGTCTCTGCCTTATCTTGGATTGGCCTAATTAAGGGAAGTATGTCTAAAACTCCATGGCTGGCAAAGCAGGGTAGGTAGAGGTTAAGGGACTTTATGCCAGGTAAATGTCATGAGAAGGAAATTTGTGGAGTAAGAAGGAAAAAAGAATATAGAAATTCCAGAGGTTGAGGGTCAGAATATTTTCAAATTGACCAATCTGGGAAATCTCCCATCTACAGTGAACAATTGAACATTGTCATGTGACAACTGCATACTTTCAGGGAGCAGCATTCACGGAGAATGTGGGAGTGGTGTACCTGAAACCGTGCAACACAGCAGCAGCTCTGGCTGCTGTCATGGGTGGGAGATGGTGTTCTCATACTGCAACCTGACCCTGTTCTTTTAATTTAAGGGATCTTAGCAGAAGCAGGCAGCTCAAAGTGATCTTCTCACGGCTCAGTTCATTGTATCCTCTCTTTTTTCTGCAAGGACACTTACAAGAGTAAGAACAAGGGATGAGAGGAAGGGAAGGGAATGAGATGTCAACTAGGCTTCTGTGTTAAGAGTTTGCAAGGCTATCAGTCTTTATTTGATTAGCTTCACACAGGTTAGGGAAGAAATTAGAAATCCTAGCTGGAGGCTTTAAGTTTTCATCAGCGACTTGGACTTCCTACTTGGAACTCACGATTATAGGCAATTTTAATCATAAACTCAGGGGTTATTTTTTTTTTACAGAGGCTTAGAAAGAAAGAGCAAGAATAATGAGAAGCAACAGTGATGTGGTGGGTAAAAGTCTATTGAACTAGGAGTCATACAATGTGGATTTTAATCACAACTTCGTCACTTGCTAGCTGGGTGATCTTGGTCAAATTGTGTAATATCTCTGCATTTCAATTTCCTTATCTACGGAGAGTAATTATAAAGTAATAATCCCAAGGTTGCTGCAAAGAATAAAGAAGTTAGTGTCTAATGTACACGGAGGCAGCCAGGATAATAGGAAGACTAAAGGGCAACTGAAAATCTGACATGGGTGATAAAGTGCATCGATCCTTCCTTGCCAGTATCCTCAGTTCCTCCTGAATTACCTTCCAGCCCACTTGACTGGTGGAGCCCCAGCCTTGTCTTCCCCAACCCTACTTCTGTGTGCTGAGCAGAGCTGGGGGAAAATCACACACCATGAATATTTTCACCACAAAATTTAATGGTCACCGGCTTCAGTTTGGTCTTTAATACTGCCTACTGATTCTTCTGTGCTTTGCTCTTTCTGGTTTTCTAGGATATTTTTTTAAAAATAACTCTTCATACTCCAAAAATACCATTTCCCTTTCCCTCCTTTCCTGCCCTATCTTTCTCTTCCCTTGCTCTTATCAAGTGACGTCACGTCCCTCTTCATAGAGAAATTAGATGCCATCTAATTTCTGCCAGTACTTAAC
>NW_012142301.1:655665-664892 GCF_000956105.1 Propithecus coquereli
ACACTTGGGTTGTTTCCACATCTTTGCAATTGTGAATTGTGCTGCTATAAACATTCGGGTGCAGGTGTCTTTCTTATACAGTATCATTTGGTCTTTTGGGTACATGCCCAATATCCCCCCTTTTTTTATTTCAGCATATTACAGGGGTACAAATGTTTAGGTTACATATATTGCCTTTTCCCCACCCAAGTTGAGCTTCAAGCATGTCCATCCCCCAGATGGTGCATACTGCACCCATTAGGTGTGAATATACCCATCCCTTTTTCCCGCCTCCCACTTGCCTGACACCCGATGAATGTTACTACTATATGTGCACATAAGGGTTGATCAGTTAATACCAATTTGATGGTGAGTACATGTGGTGCTTGTTTTTCCATTCTTACGAGACTTCACTTAGTAGAATGGGCTCCAGCTCTATCTAGGATAACACAAGAGGTGCTATATCACCATTGTTTTTTTGTGGCTGAGTAGAGCTCCCTGGTATACATATACCACAATTTATTAATCCACTCATGTATTGATGCGCACTTGGGTTGTTTCCACCCCTTCCTTCTTGTTGATGGGAGAGGTGACCTTGATCTTGTGAGAAAGTCCTCCTCATTTGTTTTGGGTTACTATTTCTGTCTGACTTCTCAGGATTTTGTTTCATGATCATCCCATCTCTTCTGTATCTTCAGGCTTTTCCTTCCTACTGACTGTTTCCTATAAGCATTTAAACATGTCTTATTTTTCCCCATCTAAATAACAACATCTCTCTTGACTAAGTTGCTATTCCAGCTACTTCCATCCCACTCTACTCACATTCCATTGTACAAAACCACCCATAAGACTAGCCTCAGTGTCTATAGGATGGAGGAGTATCCACCTCCTGCAGAGAAGCACTGCAAGTTACAAGGTAACGGGTAGGGATGTATAATTCTCCTATAGTAAGGGTAGTAAATAATTAAAATGCAACCAACCATATCCTCTTTATTGACAGACTCTTTGAAAAGAGTTTTCTCTCTTGCTAAATTTTTTAAAGAAATGAATCTCTTCACTCTGGGTTTTGCCTTCACCATTCCAAACTGCTTTTGCCAAGGCTGCTGGCAATTTTCTTATTGCTAACTCCAAAGAGCATATTTCAGTTCTATAGTACTTGGCTTTTGTGAGCATTCAAAGACATAGACCATGCCCTCCTATTAATTCTTTCCTTGGCACCCATGACTTTACTCTCCCTGTTTCTCCATCTCTCCAACTACTTATTCTCCTCCTTTCCTTGGGTTCTCTTCCTTGGACAACTTCTTAAATGTGGATTCTGTTCTGCTTTGTGTCCATCCTCACCTCGCTACTTCAATGATCTCACCTACTTCCAACTCTCTGATCATGCTCTACATTTTGTAATACAAACTAGATGTGCAAAAATGTAGCTTTTCTTATTTTTAATAGCAGATACAATTGTGTCCAACCCTCTTCCCTCATTCCTGCTATTGGTGGAGAAAAAATTTAAGTAATCAATTAAATTAACTCATTATCTTCTAGTTCTAATGTCCCAGGTAAATGTGACGTGAACTCAAGCTTCCTTTCAATGTGATTTCTTCTCTCTCAAGGAGTTTTCTTTCCTTATCACTGCCTGTCTCCTAAGAGGGAGTCTGCATGAGGAGGTACATGTAAGTCTTTTCCTGTTGATGGAAGCATGGACATATAGCTGGCTTATTGAACATGCTGAGTTCAGTAGGGTGGAAACTGAAAACAACTTTATTCTTTCTTACCACTGCTCCATTCAAATCTACTGTCTCTTCTTCTTATTCTCCACTAACTAGAAGAAGTTTTGGGTAGGATTCAAAATTTTCTTTCAAATAATTAAAAAATGCAGTCCAACTTCTTAAACATAGACTGCTGAACTTCAGCCCAGTTTGCTTCTCTCTAGTGCCAATAGTACCTGCCCAGAGTCCTGTAGCTGGAGGAAGCAATAGTTTCTTTGTTTTTCACCCATTGGCTAGCTGTTTTTGAAGCCTCTTCAAGGGAAGAAAGAACTAAGAAAAACAAAAAAGTGACTTTATTTTGGGTTCATTTTTTAATCTGGTATTGATGCTCTCTGGCTATGAGAGATAAGATATGAAAAGTTGACTCTTTCTGTCATTGGACTCTTGTGCATTTTTAGGAATGGTCCCATGGCTGGGAATTGCAAAATTGCATTTCACTTGACTTTGGGCTTAACTCCTCTATCAATCACATTTACTCATCACCCCCCTACCCAAGCCCCACCCCCAGTCCTCTGTATTTCTCCTCTAGGGTTCTTGGGAAAAAACTTTTATCAGAAATGTGCTATTTACACAATTCACAAAGCAAAGATATGGAATCAACTTAAGTGCCCATCAACCAATGAGTGGCTAAAGAAAATGTGGTATATATACACACCATAGAATACTACTGAGCCATAAGACAGAATGAAATAATGCCTTTTGCAGCAACTTGGATGGAACCACAGGCCATTATCCTAAATGAAGTATATTAGGAACAGAAAAACAAATGCCATATGTTCTCACTTATAAGTGGAAGCTAAACTATGGCTATGCAAGGACACACAGAGTGGTATAGTGGACATTGGAGACTCACAAGGGGAGGAGGTTTGGGGTTGACAGATGAAAAATGACCTATGGGTACAATGTCTACTACTGGGATGATGGGTACACTAAAGCCTAGACTCCACCACTACACAATATATACATGTAACGGAATTCAACCTGTACCCCCTAAGTCTATTAAAATTTTAAAAAAGGGAAAAAAGGGGGAAAAAGAAATATAAGATGAATTTTATTAGAATGGTTTCATCCTTCTAAACTTTTTGTTTTGGACATCAAAGGAAAACAGGGAATGAACATTTATCTATTTAGTTTGTTTTCTTTGATCATGTAATTTTATAGTACATTTTTATTCTTAAAAATTCTTCCTAATCCAGATTTCATGTTTTCTATTGATTTGCTCATGCATTAAATAAAGTTAAAATACTATTAAAAACAGAAAGAAATGTGGTTTTTAGGGAGAGAGAGATGAGGCTCTTCTTCCTCCCCCTCCGCCTCTTCCTCTTCTTTCTTTCCCCTTCTTTTTTCAATTTTGAGGATGAGTTAGGGTTTAGTGGAAATCAATAGCAACCAGAAAAGAAAGTATTGGCTATGAGTTAGTATGGGGCTACAAAGGACTTATTGCAAGTCTTAATTGCATTATTTGCAGTGAAATCTATAATACTTTCCTATTAAGCAAATCCAAATAAAACAAATGCACCATATTAAGGAGTAACAGAGCAGAGAAGAGGTTAATGAATGACAGTAAGCAGTAAAAAATCAAATAGATGTTTAGAGTTTTCTTTAATCTTTTGGAAAAAGTTAAAAAAAATTTCTCTTAAAAGTCTGAACAAATGTTTAAGAAATGTAATACTCTACCTTTAAGTTGTATTCCTTTACTCAAAGATACATTAATTTGTTATTAGTAAATCAGAAAAATTAATAAAGGTGGACCTTTTTACCTTTTCATTCCTGAAATCACACAAATATTCTGAGACTCAAACCTGGGGCTCTGAAGAAAAGTAGCTTAACAGGAATGGATATTTATATTGTTGTTTTGATTGGGATTGAGGAGGTGCTCACAACCCAAGCAATACACCAGAGTTGAGTTAGGGGTGGATGAGACATTTGCCTTTCTTGTAAAACAAGAGAGAAGAGCTTCTGTGAAATGGAAGGCACAATCCCTTTCATAGAAAAATTTTAAGAAAAACTATCTAAGAAAGTTAAGAATCAAGAAATTAATTTCTTGAAACCATTTGTGCCCATTTTCCCCTTTGGAAACCTGGTATAACACCAGGGATACCTGTACTTCCATAGTTACTGCTCGAGGGAGTGACTTTCCATTTAGGATGTGGGGGGTTCTTGGTGCCAATTGTATTTTCTTCCTTTAAGGCTTCTGCTAAAATTGTGAGCAACGGGGAATGTCATATTTAACTTCCCATTTCACACATATATATATTACCCTGGGAGGAGAATGTATAGAGGGGTCTCCTTTACCCAAGGCTTAAGAAATAATGGTCAACAGATTGATCTCCTTTTGCAATCCTGTTATTAGGTCACGGTGGAAGAAACATATGACCGTACATTGCATACTGTACATAACATTTCTGCCTTTTTTGATTCTGCAGACCAAATGGTCTGCTTCTGTCAAGTTCTCTCCATATCCACTGAGGACTCAGCTGCCATTCCACAGGGCATGGGAGTACAAATTAGTTATTCAGCCTCCTTTGGCAAACAGCGAGAGCCCTATGCAATCTGTTACCCCATCTAAATATCTGTGGCACAATCGCTTAAACATGCTTATAGTTATTTGATGCTACAACTTAATTTCATGATAGAAATATATGTATTTTTTTAAATCACTTTGCCAGTTTTTATAAGATCTTGTTATACAAAGGACTTGCTTTGCACTCAATCAGATATCCATTGGTAGTTTGCACAACACGCACACCAAATTTGGGGTGTTTTTGTAGGAATATAAGAAGACCAATAGCGGGGCTATGTTTTGTTTTCTTTAGAAAAATGCTGCAAAGCAAGGAATGCGTAAGGAGCATGCTTCTGGATGGGTGTGGAAGCAGTGGGAGAGAGGAGAAATACTCATTTGAAAAATTCCTTCACTGCCGCTGAGACCTACCCAGGTAAAAAGATGACACAAAGGAAGAGAGAAAAGTGCATCCTAATCTAATGGAACTAAGAGAACCACCAAGCTGTCAATTCACTGAGCTGTGGATGTAGAAACAGAATGGAGCCTTTCAATTCTGCTGCCTTCTCCCTGGAGTTAGAGACCGGTTGCCATGGATATTCTGGATTCCTGCAGCTAATGGGAGAGAGTTCTGTAGCTTGGTATCCTGGGGACCTGCCGGGGTGAAACATGAAATGAAGGCCTGTGGGTGTGGTGGTGAGGGTCTGGGAAGCACGAGGTCACAGGGGCGGTTTCCAGCAGAGTTAAAGCTGATTTTATTTCAAGTCACATTCATTTGGCAATCTATATTTTCCTGAAAAACAGACCTTTTGTCCCTCTCCTACTGAGCAAAGAGAATCTTCATCTCCTTAAAATGGTTACGATCACAGCACTAAATAGTGTATGCTATAATTAGATGTGCAATGATGGTTCAGAGAAGGATTTTTTTCAATGTAATTTTTTGGGGGTGGGGGAAGTGGGGGAATAATTTTAGTTTGGTTCAGAGATTGAAATGTTTTAAAAAATGCCCAAATACGTATATAGCGAATAGAGTGAATGAATAAGAACATTTCTGATTTATGCTGTTTCATTTAAAGAATGATTTGGTATCTGGCCTCTTCTTTCCTTCAGGTAAGTCATTGCAACGTAGCCTTTTCTCTCTTCCTTGTGTCTGCCTTTCACTCTGTCTCAGTTTTTAACCAGGTCACAGCAAAAACACTTTCCCTTTCTATAACCTTTTGGAGAATCTCCCTCTTTGGCTGGGTAATCAAGCACTTTAAAATCAAGTTCTTGGACAGTGGTGGCGAATCCTGATAAGCAGGAAGTGTCTCTGCCCTGACCTTGTGAGCCTTCTTCTCAGCAGAGCATTGAAAAGGCATGTGGTTCTCGTTAGATGGTTTCAGTAAGCAAAATATTCAGCAGTTCCTGTTGATGCTGCCTTTCTCTTCAAATTCTTCCATTCTTCACTCTAGGAATTGCTCTAATGCACATTCAATAAATCTTAATCAACCCATGAAGCCTGACAAGATGGAGAGGTGTAGGTTGAAATATTAGGACTGTTTTTGGTGTTCAATATGTGTCTGGCTTTTCAAACACGTGGTCTTGGCTAGGCACTCATTGTGTAGCTGGTTGGCAAGGGCAACAGAGGAAGGTTGGCCTCTGCTGATCCCTGAATCCCAAGAATAGAACTACGGCATTAATATTATCAGCCTCATGGAAAGCAGAGACCTTGAAACATTTCCTTGTGGGCCAAACATAAGGAAGTTCAGTGGTTTGGAATCTGGGAGAAGTAGCTTGCCAGACCCAAATCAGCATGTGTTGACCAGGGGAGTGCGTAGGCTTTGCCAGTTCCCAAGGACTACTGCTATTCTTCTATTTTAAATTCCCTCTTCCTATTGTCTAATCGCTCACCTTTTCTACTTTATTGGCTTAATCCATCAGACATTATGTGATGTCTGATGATCTGATGATCATCTAACAAAGCTGTTTTTCCCCCTGTGGTGTTATGATATATGTATTGGTTTTAGTCCATGGTTCCTGGGTCATAACTCCACAGTCCTTGTTTTAATGTTGGGGTGCTTTAGGCCTCAGGAGCAGGCCTTAGGGGATAGAATTTCTCTCTCACCTTCTCCCATCCTCCTTTCACCTGCTCAAGGCAGGACTCTAATCTGATTGTGGGTCAAAAGACCCTCATTCCAGAGAGGGTCCTGCCTCATACCCTGGAGGAAGGAATGCTGCACAGGGAGGCCAGGAACCCGGGAGAATCTGGTCACACAGGCCTTGTTGGGTTTAGAGCATGATCTTTGTGTCCAATTACATTTCTACACGGTTGTCAATCATGCCCATGTGATGAAGCCTCCAGAAAAACCCAACAGGACTGTGTTTGGAGAGCTTCTGGATAGCTGACCACGAGAAGGTTCCTAGAGGGTGGCATACCCAGGGAAGGCATGGAAGCTTCGTGCCCCTCCCCCATACCTCACCCTATGCATCTCTTCATCTCTAACCTTTGTAATATCTATTATAATAAATTGGTAAATGTTAAGTGTTTACCTGAGTTCCGTGAGTCACTCCAGCAAATTAATTGAACCCAAAGAGGGAGGAGGTCGTGGGAACCCCAACTTGAAGCTGGTAGGTCAGAAGCCCTGGGGGCCCAGACTTGCGACTGGTGTCTGGGGAGGGGGACAGTATTGGGGACTGAGCCCTCATCCTATGGGATCTGACACTATCTTCAGGTAGATAGTGTCAGAATTGAATTAGAGGATACCCACCTGGTGTCTGCTGCTTAGTGTGTGGGGAAAACCCCCATATTTGGTCACCGAAGCCCTCGTCTGTGTTGATTGTTGTAAAGTTGAGAGGAAAGCATGGTCTGCAGATTGTTCCCCAAAGCACCTGCCAAATGTAGGGAGCTGTGGTGATCATCCACAAAACTCCACATCTGCAGCTATCGGCACAACTCAGTCGCTCTCAAAAGACCCTATCTTTACCCAAGGGGTGTTGTGTGGCATGTTCAGGTCTCTGAATCAGGCACCATCCAGAGGATTGGAAAACACAGGCTGAACTTGTGTAGACAGGATAGGAACTGAGCATGGAGATTTCCCCCCAGCTGTTCACAGCCGAAGCATTTCATTCATCCTCTTTGAGAAGGGAAAGAGATCATTCATCTGTTTAATTCTCCAACAGCCAGAGGAATCAGAAGATCTAGGTTTTAGTCCTGGCAGAAGTAGATATTAAGGGTGTGGCCAAGGGAAATTCATGAAATCTAAGAATCTTACTTTTCTTAAATATAAAATGGTAGTTTTGATCTATATGATGTCTCAGTGCAGCTTCCAATATCTGATTTTATATAGCAAAATATATACCCTAGAGGTGAGGAAGACCTTTTCTTATCCAAAGAAGAAATCAAAAGAAAAGTTTGATAAACTTCACAGCACAAAGTGGCAAATATCTGTATATCCAATAAATATACAAATGTTATAAATAAAATTAAAAGTTAAATGCTCATAACATGTGACAAAGTATTAATATCTATTATATAAAATACAATTCTTAAGGAAAAATAGACAAATCACAAAAGTATTGGAATGTCTAATACAGAGGTGAAAAAAATGTTCAAATTCATCAATAATTAAAGAAAATAAAAACAATATTATACTATTTTTTGCCTGAAATTTGAAAAACATAAAAAATATAATATTTAGTGATGATAAGGTGAAGGTAAGGACAGGGTTATTTCTCCTACCCTGGCTTTTTGAAAAAATCATTGGTGATATTATACATCACTGCATACTTTCTGCTAGGTATTTTATTAATAAGTTATAAAGCAATTCTGCTTTCATGAATGTATCTTAAGGAAATAAATAATGGTGTGTTAAATATTTATCTCTAGTTCTGTTAATCATAGCAAACTCTTAGGAAAAACCTAAAAGCATAATCACTGGGGATTGGTTAAATAAATCAAGGCACATTATATAATGGAATCTCACTTAATAAGTTAATAAGATGGTACATAAATGCTTCCCTTTGAATGAAAAGATGTTTATAATTTATTATTTGAAAATAAATTATCAAATACTATACAGATACTATCAATTTTTATTAAAATAATTATGAGTACATGTATATATAAGCATAAATATAACAATCTTTTTTTTTGTTTCAGAATTTTATGGGGGTACAAACATTTTGGTTACATGACTTGCTTTTGTGCAGTTTGAGTCAAAGTAATAAGTGTACCCATCACCCATATAGTGTGTATTGTACCCGTTAGGTGTGAATTTACCCATGCCCTCCTTGGCCCTCCCACCTGCTTGATTTCTGTTGTGTTGTACTTCCATATGTGCACATGAGTGTTGATCAATTAGTTCCAATTTAATAGTGAGCATATATGATGTTTGTTTTTCTATCCTTGTGATATTTCATTTAGAAGAATGGTCTCCAGTTCTATCCAGGTTGTTTTCAAAAGGTATTAGTTCATCATTTTTTTAGTAGCTGAGTAGTACTGCATGGTATCCATATACCACATTTTATTCATCCACTCATATATTGATGGGGCACTCGGGTTGAGTCCACATCTTTGCGATTGTGAATTGCGCTGCAATAAACATTCAAGTGCAGATGTCTTTTTAAAAAAATGACTTTTTCTCCTTTGAGCAAATATCCAGTAGTGGGATTGTTGGATCAAATGGTAGGTCTACTTTTAGTTCTTCGCGGTATCACCATACTACTTTCCATAGGGGTTGTACTAGTTTGCAATCCCACCAACAGTGTATAAGTGTTCCTTTCTCTCCACATCCACACCAGCATCTATTGTTTTGGGACTTTTTGATAAAAGCCATTCTCACTGGAGTTAGGTGATTTTTCATTCTGGTTTTCATTTGCATTTTCTTGATGATTAGAGACACTGAGCATTTTTTCATATGTTTATTGGCCATTAGTCTATTTTCTTTTGAAAAGCATCTGTTCATGTCTTTTGCCCACTTTTTAATGGGGTTGTATGATTTTTTTTT
>NW_012142301.1:667347-669219 GCF_000956105.1 Propithecus coquereli
TGGGCTGTCTATTCACTCTAATGATAGTTTCCTTGGCAGTGCAGAAGCTTTTTAATTTGATTAGATCCCACTTATTTATTTTTGTTGCTGCGGTGATTGCTTTGGGGGTCTTCTTCAAGAATTCCTTACCTAGGCCGATGTCTGAAAGGGTCTTCCCAACATCTTCTTCTTTTGTGCCCATGGTAAGCTCTGGTCTCCCAGGTGGGTCACACGAATGCCCCAAGCTTTAGGAGGGAATCTGTAGCTCCCAGGGGGTTGCTTGATCTCTACACCCTTGATGTGTGGGGAGGAGCAAGATGGATTGTGCTGGGATTGCCAGACCCTGAGAGGCTTTGCAAAACTTTGGCATGGTTCAGAGTTTGCTTATCTGGCCAGTAGGGGCAGCTGCTGGTATGAAGTTCAGGGTAATCTCTCCAAGCCAGGAAGGCTGCTCCTGAGGGAGCCACCTAATCCCTTGAGTGCTAAGGCCCCAAGCCAACCTCTTTCTGCTCTTGTCCACTAGTGCAGTTTCTCTGGCAGGTGGGGTGAGTGCCCTCCTTATTCACTTCCTGGAACTCCACAACACTCTCCCGTCAGATTAGTCTAAGGGAGTTCCCTCACTGCCTGAGACCAGCTCTCAAACTACCCCCACAGTCCATGTGTCTGACCCAACAGTGTGCATCTCTGAGGGAAGCTGGTGGGTAGAGGGATCCCCCCAGTTGTGCACCCCTGTTCTGCCACAAGACCCCAAGTGGAGAAAGGTAGACCCCTCTCTCTGCAGGGGTCTCAGCCATTGGGGAGAAGTGGCCACTCCTGAATTTCTTGGCTCAACCTGAACTCCTTATTGAAATGAATGGGGGGAGGAGCTACTGCTGCTGTTCAGCAAGGGTGACGGAGGCATTCAATTGTCATGGGAACCAGGGCCTAGGCTAATTCACTCCAAGTGCCCCATCCCTGTCCAATATGGCAGTTCTCCAGTGGGGTGGGGGATGGGTGGGCTGACAGATCCCTGTTCCTCAGCACCCTTCCATAGTCTCCCATTGGATATGTCCACAAGGGCTTCCTCGTTACCTGAGTCTAGGACTCAGACCTCTCCCCTATGTCTCCCTGCACTGCTCTCATGTCTAGGGGGCACCAGGTCCAGCTCGCCTGTATAAGCCACCAGTGTGTGATCATGTGAAATGCTGACAGGCAGGAATCTCTCAAATTGCGGCAGCCCTGCCCTCAGTGGCAGGCTCAGCCAGGAATGTGCACCCGCTATTGAGAAGTAGCCGTTCATGTGCTTCTCAGTTCAGAGTACTCTCACGGTTGCAATGGCAGGGAGGGGCCATGGCTACCAGCTGGCCCAAGCTAAAATTACTTTCTCTGATGCTGTAATTAGAGGAGGTGCAGAGGAGAAAGTGTGTGGGTGTAAGAAAGCTGGCACTCTGATCTCTCGTGGCACTCTCCCATGGAGTGTCCCCTTTGAACACGCGAACTCCAGGGGTTTGCTTGGTCAACCCACTATTCCTATTTAGCTGCTGTGCCGGGGCTTGTGGAGGGGTGGAAGTGCCTCCAATATGTCTTGTGTCTTGCTGTTCGCTGAAGGTACCTAGGTGGGGGAGGGGAAACCTTCCTTACCCTTTCCCTGGGCTGTGTGCCTCTCACAGTTCTCTTTATCTTCTTCTTTCTTAGCTTCACGGTTTTGCTCAATGGGGTCCCCAGACATCTCTGCTGTCTCTCCCCATGATCCACACCAGAGCTGCAATTACTTTCTGCTCTCCTCAGTCCAATATTCTACCTTCCAACTGGAACAATCTAACAAGCAATGTCTCCAGTTGGCCATCTTCAACAACAATCTTGAATGATAGAATGCAATGTGTTAGTTGTGATTTTCTATGGGTAGAAAAATTT
>NW_012142301.1:669269-669860 GCF_000956105.1 Propithecus coquereli
AAATAATTGGATTTCTTCAGTGAATTTTTCATTCATTTCCTGCATTGTTTTTGTGTGTTGGGTTTTTATTTTCTCTTGTATTTCATTGAGCTTCCTTATAATCCATATCTGAAATTCTTCATCTGTCATTTCAATCTTTTCATTTTGGTTGGTATCCATTGATAAGGAATTACTATTTTCTTTCGGGGGTGTCCTTTCACTCTGACTTTTCATGTTTCTGGAGTTTTTCACTGATTCTTTCTCATCTGGCCTCTCAATAGAGACCTGGGGGTGCTAGGCCTGGCTTACGGGCCTGTCTCTGGGTCCCTGAAGATTGATCCCTGACCATGCCTAGGAGAGGAGTGCTGGCCCTGAGTCATCTATGGGGTGTTCTAGCAGGTTTGATGAATCTCTTGGGTTACCTCTGACTTTCTGTCTTCACCTTTTCCCAACATTGTGGAGTGAGTTAGGTCCCCCAGCTTAATGTTCAAGATGGTGGGTGAGTGATACTTGTGAGTACGAATCAACTGCTCTATGGTTGCTTGAGTTGGAAGGTGCTATGCTTAGCTATGGGGTTGTTCTCACCTTCATTGATTGAAGTTTGCATGGAAG
>NW_012142301.1:672615-684799 GCF_000956105.1 Propithecus coquereli
ATGATAGAATGCAATGTGTTAGTTGTGATTTTCTATGGGTAGAAAAATTTTTGATTTATTTGCATTTGAATTTTTTCATTTGAATTTTCTGTAATGGGAATTTGTTGCTTTTGTACTAAAAAACAAAAACTTCATTTAATAATAGACTTAAAATTTTGCAATTTTAGAGGAATCTGTGGCTAAATAACTAATTTCTAAACTGGCATTCATTTATATATAGAATTGTGACAGTAGGGACAGATTAATTAGCAAATCTGTAGTAATGATGTCAATAAAGGCAATACATTTTTGTTCAAGTTGATATAACTTAAGACAGACATAATTGGTGTCATTTAGTTATGTCAAAAATACACAAGGGGACATGTGAACAAGTATTCCATGTTAAGTGTGAGGAGAAATAGATTCCTAACTGTTGTTAGTGGTCTTAGATTTGCAAGAACAATTGCATAGGTTGGAGCAGCAAAACGAAAGACATTTTATTGAATTTAATTCTAAATAAATAAAAAAATCATGTAGTAAAGCTTATATACAGTATTAATATTCATATCATAAATGCTATCAGAATTCCAGAAGCACATACTTCACAATGTTTATTTAGCTTTGTCTCTATTTGAGAGCAAACACATATATTGGAAGGAATTTAACTGATATAAATGCACTCTGTCTACAAAGCAAAACGGTGGTTGGCTCTCACAGTCTAATAACATTTATCTATGTAGATTGACAAATCACTTAAAAATATTCACTGAAGAGTTACTATCCAGTATAGCATGCTTTTCACTTTTAACAATAGCAATCTCTATTTCTTTTCAAATCTTTTTCATTTGAGAGTTTTCAACTGTTGCTTTTTTATAATTACACCCACTTCCCTTTTGCCTCTGGGCCCCAACCCCCACCCTCTCCCTAACCCCTTTCTACCACTAGTCTGTTCTCCATTTCTAAAATTTTACCATTTCAAAATGTTATATAAATGGAATCATACAGTATGTAACTTTTGGGTATCAGCATAATACCCTAGAGATTCATCCAAGCTTTTGGGTATACTAATAGTTTGTTCTTTTTTTCTTTTTTATATGAAGGGAGGGGAATGAGAAGGGGAGGTCAGTTTCCTCTTTTTTTGCGGGGGGCAGAGTCTCACTCTGAGGCCCTAGGTAGAGTGCAGTGGCATCATCTGCAACCTCCAACTCCTGGGCTCAAGTGATCCTCCTACCTCAGTCTCCAGAGTAGCCGGGACTAGAGGTACATGCCACAATGCCCAGCTAATTTTTCTATTTTTGGTAGAGATGGGGTCTCACTCTTGCTCAGGCTGGTCTCACACTCCTGAACTCAAGCAGTCCTCCTGCCTCAGCCTCCCAGAGTGTTAGGAGTTTGCTCTTTTTGTTGAGTAGTATCCTATGGGCATACTATGTTGAATGAGAGTGGTAAGAGTGCACATCCTTGCCTTGCTCCCAATCTTATCAAGAAAACATTCTGTTTTTTTACCATTAATTAGGATGTTACCTTCAGTTTTTGCAGATTTTTTTTTATCAAGTTGAAATATACTTCTGCATTCCATATTGTTGAAAGTTTTGTCATGAATTGGTGTTAGATTTTTGTCAAAAGCTTTTCCTGCATCCATTGACATGACCATATGATTTTTGTTAGATAGTTGATATGGATTATAATGGCTGATTTTCAAATGTTGAACCAGCCTTGCATATCCAGAATAAACCCCACCTGGTCATGTGTATAATTCTTTTATACATTGTTGGATTCATGCTGCTACTATTTTGTTGGGGATTTTTGCATCTATGTTAATGAAAGCTATTGGTCTATAGTTTTCTTCTTTCTTAATGTCTCTGTTTTTGGTATCTATTTTGCTTGGCTTTTGGTAGTTTGTGTTTTTCAAGGAATTGGTAACTTTTTTCTGAGTTATTGAATTTATGAGCATAAGGTTGTAATATTACCTTATAAAAAGAAAATTAAATTTCAGGGCCACCCTCCCACCCCAACTCCTTATGTTAAGGAGAAAGTAAAGGCCTCAGGCATCTGTTAAGAACTGGCCCCAAGGATTATCCATTAAGGAAATTCCTTGCTCACCTCCCATATGCAAGGCCATACAAACTATAACTTTAGGTCTGCAGGCTATATCTAGCTCCTAAAAACAAAAGTCTGTTCCAATTTCACACTAATAATGAATTACAAGTTTATATTTACACTAGCAGAACAGAGACAAGACAGAATCAGACATTCTTCCACCTACTCAGAGATATCTACATAATTGATGCTTTTTTCACTTCCTTTTTCTCTACTAACATTTACTCATGTAAAATGTAGACTTTCCTGAGTCTCTCAAAAATGTAATCATTTTGTCTCTCTACTGCCTCCCACACTCACCTTTTTTCTTTCTGTATGCCTTTAAATTCCGGAACTTCCAAATTCCCCTTTGGAAAAACAGCCACTGCTTTGTCTATGGTTTGTGTTTTTCCTGGGCACATCCTCAACTTTGGCTTAATAAACCTCTATAGATTAGGATTTTTGTTTCAGTCACTTATTTTGAGTCAACATCCTATCTTTTTAATAATGGCAGGATCCTCAATATCCTTTATTTCATTCCTGATATTGGTTATTTGTGTCATCTTTCTCCTTTTATTAAGTCTTATTTTGTTTTTTATTGACACATAATAATTGTACATATTTATTTTTGTCAATCTTACTAGGGTTCTAATAATTTTACTGATATTTTAAGAACTACTTTTCAATTTTCTTGTTTTTCCATTTTCAATTTTATTAATTTCTAATATTTTCTTTATTTCTCTCCTTCTATTTGTTTTGGGTTTATATTTTTTCTTTTAGGTAAGAACTTAGATTTTTAATTCAAGCCAGTTTCTTATTTCTAATGCAGACGTTTAATGCTATAAGTGTCCCTCTTGGCATTGCTTTAGCAACAATACAATACGTTGCATTTTTGCTTTCTTTTAATTCTATGTACTTTAAAACTTTTTTCTTTCTAAGCTTCCTCTTTGACTCATAGCTTATTTAGAAATGTGTTATTTAAATTTTCACATACTTAGCAATTTTACTGTTCTCTCTCTGTTATTGATTTCTTTGATTTCACATAATCAGAGAACATACTCTGCATAATTTTAATTTTTTTGGTTGACTTTGTGATCAAAATATGGTCTTAGTTGGTGACTATTCCATGGGTGCTTGAAAAAAATATTTATTCTGCTGTCGTTGCGTGGAGAATTGTATATGTGTGCATTAGATTCTGTTGGTTGATTGTGTCATTCAGAGCTCCTATATCTTTGCTGATTTACTGTTTAGTAATTTAATCACTTTCTGGGAGGTGGATGTCGAAATCTACAACTATAATTATGGATTTGTCCATTTTTCCATTCAGCTTTCCCAGTTTTTGCTTCATGTATTTTGAGGCTCTGTTCTTTGGTGGGTACCCATTTAGAATTTTTATGTTTTCTTGGTGTATTGATCCTTGTGTCATTATGTAATTTCCTTCTTTGGCTTTAGTAATTTTCTTTGCTCTGTGACCTATTTTTTCAAATGTTAATATAACACTCTTGCTTATTAAATTTAATGTTTTTATCAGATAATATTTTTATCCTTTTATTTTCAATAAACATGTCATTGAATTTGAAGCAAGTTTATTGTAAACAGCATATAATGGGTTATTTTAAAAAATTCACTCTGCCAACCACTGTCTTTTGTTTAGTACATTTAGACCATTTACACATAAGGTAATACTGATATGTTAGTTCTCAGGTCTGCCATATTAATATTTTTTGCTTTTTTCCCCCTTGTTCTTCTTTCTGTTTCTCTTTTTTGCTTTCTGTGGATTACTTGAATTTTTTAAAGTTATCAACTTGATGTATTGATAGTGTTTCTGAGTATAACTCTTTGTATAGTTTTCATAGTGGTTGCTTTGAGTATTATGATGTATAAATATGGTGTATCACAATTTATTGGCATGGAAAGGAGAATGTTCCACTTCCTCCCCCCATGATATGCATATCCTAATCTTTAAAACTTATGAACACTATACATGAATTAAGGGACTTTGCATATATGATTAAGATAAGAATATTGATGTTGGACGATTATCCTGGATTATCTGGGTGACCCGATGTAATCACAGTGTTATGGTAAGAGGAGGTAGAGTAGAAAGGGATGTGATGATGGAAGCAGAAATGGTAGAGTCAGAGATTTAGAGATGCTATGCTTCTGGATTTGAAAGTGGAGAAAGGGGCCAGTAGCCAAGGAATGCAATTATATCCTGGAAAATTTGTCCATTATGTTAGCAGTCTCTGGGTCCTAATTAAATCTTTTATTTTAGCAAGCTACCATCCTGTTTAACATGTGGATCCCAGCCTACTTTTTCAGGTTGTTAAAATGACAGCTTAATTTTCAGAGCCTTTGCAGTGTTATTTTG
Organism: Propithecus coquereli; assembly: GCF_000956105.1. NCBI lineage: Eukaryota > Metazoa > Chordata > Mammalia > Primates > Indriidae > Propithecus > Propithecus coquereli. The sequence goes on from NW_012142301.1 coordinate 677,042, forward strand.
GTCTGCATGAGTTATCTTTTTTTTTTTTTTTGAGACACAGTCTCACTCTGTTGCCTGGGCTAGAGTGCCATGGCATCAGCCTAGCTCACAGCAACCTCAAACTCCCGGGCACAAGCAATCCTACTGCCCCAGCCTCCCCAGTAGCTGGGACTACAGGCATGCACCACCATGCCTGGCTAATTTTTCCTATATATTTTTAGTTGTCCAGCTAATTTCTTTCTATTTTTTTAGTAGAGATGGGGTCTCACTCTTCCTCAGGCTGGTCTTGAACTCCTGAGCTCAAACCATCTGCCCGCCTCAGCCTCCCAGAGTGCTAGGATTACAGGTGTGAGCCACCGTTCCCGGCATGAGTTATCTTTTGATGCTCCCACTAGTACCTGCCGGTGCTGGCTGAGAGGAGAGAAAAAATTTTCCCAGGCTGGGCTGCCAGGTGCCTCTAAATAGAGCAGGGGAGTCTTAGGCCTGGGGGATGAATGGGGCTTATACTTTACTCCTTGCAGTGTCTGGGTCCCTCTTCCAGTCTTCCTGGGTATCTCTAATATCTCTCAGTGAGGGAGGAGAGTCTTTGGCCCAGTGAATAAAAAGAGCAGTTCCTCTCCCTGTTAATGGGCTCCTGATGGCTTGCCCTTTCCAGTTCTGGTTTCAACCTAACATTGTCAGAGAGGCTCCTGTTAAGTCAGGGGAGAAAGGCACCAAGGTTAGCATTAACAGTTAGTTTGGGGATCCAAAAATACCAGGTCTTGATGTCTTTCAAGTTCTGTTGGGGAAGTGGGGAGGCACACAACACCCTGCCACAATGTTGATCCTCCAGTCTTGGGGTTCCAAACAAGTTTGCCTTGTACTTACCATGGTTCAGGGTTCTCCTTTTGTTGTCTGTTGCATTAGGGTTTATAGTGCTTAGCAGGAAGGAACAGGTCTGTGCCTTCTTGTCCAGACTGGGAGTCACTGTTCAACTTTTGGTAATACCAAATCGGTTTTTTCCCATTCCCTGAGAGAGGGACTACAGTATTTGAGGAACTGGAAGAAGGTATCTGAAAAGCAACGAACTAGGGAGTATGGAGTGAGATTAAGTTGGAGAAGTAGGAAGGGTCAGGTCATGCAAAAATAATATTAAGGAGTTGGGGTTTTATTCTAGGTGTAATGAGAAACCATGTAAGATTTTAAGCAATGGAATGACTTGATCCATTTTGAATTTTAGCATGATCATTTCAGTTTCTATGTGCAAAAGAGATGTCAGAGCTTGTGAGTGGAAATATTGAGACATAAAACTGTCATCTGCTAGACTGAGACGTGACGATTACTTGAATAAAGGTAGAGCTGGAGAGAAGTAGAAATATTAGAGATAGATTTTTGAGGTATTACCTGTAGATTTTGTAATAGATTGGCTATGGAATGTGAATGGAAGGGACATATCACAAATGCCCCTCAAAGTTCTGGGTGAGGAAAGACAAGAAGAGGAATAGGTGTGAAGTGTATGTCAAGAGTTGATTTTGAGAAGAATTTTACATATTCAAGTAGAGATGTCAAGTAGATGTTTGTAAATATCAGATCTCAAGTACAGAAGGGAATGGACTAGAAATACAAATGCAGGAAATATGAGGTCATAGGTAATATGAAAACTGTGGGAGTGGATGAGATCACTTTGGAGAAAATGTAAAGAAGAGTAGAGTGCTCAGTTCAGAGCCCTGAGGCAAATCAACATTTGGTTGTCAGAGGAGAAGGAACGTGCCAAAGAAAATAAGAAGCAGCAGCCAGAAACAGATAAGAAGAAAGCCAAGAAATATTTCCCATCTTTATAAGAATCTCTTTCAAATTCTCATCACATTAATCACCCATAAGGATGATAAACAAAGCACAAAATCACAAACACACTCCTCCACATAATGTAAATGGAGCTCCCTAATTATAATTGCTTTATTGCCAATTCACATTAAAAAATTATGTAGGAGAAATTCCTATGTGCACACAAACATACACAAAAATCTGGAAGATAATATAAGAAAATATTGACAGAGATTATATCTCATGATGGAATTATGGATGGTTTTTATTTTCGTCATTTGAGTTTTCTAAATTTAAAATTCTTTTTTCTATAATGGACACAACAGAAAAACTATCTAAATTTTGTTTTTGGGGGGAGAAATTATGTTCTATTATTGCAAACAGGGATAATTAATCTGAGTGCTATCGCATCCCATAATTCTATTAAGCATCACGACTGGTTCTTTAAGCGAGATGTATGTAATTCATTACTATTTTCCTCTGTTATTTTCATGATATTTTCATACAGATTAATACATAGTTATTTATAAATAATAATGGGAGATAGTGATGCATAGAGTAAAGAATATTAAAACTAAAGTTAAATTATCTGTATTTGAATTCTATCTCTGCTGCTTTGTATCTCTGTTACATGGGATATGTTATAAAATGGTATTATTAACATATACATGCACATATAAAAAAGAGTAATCTGAGGATCAAAATTAGATAAAACAGATGAATGGCACAGTCTAGTTTTTGACACATATTAGATTGTAGATATATGATAGTGGTTAATAGCTCAGGCTGTGGAGATAGTTAATAGCTTCGAATGTGGAGACAGCCTGCGTTTGAAATTTCCTCATCGCTTCCAAATGGGTCATCTTCTGCAAATTATTTAAGTTCTCTGTGCTGCATGTTCCTTGCATGACAAGTCAAAGGTCTTAATAGTATCTACACAAGAGTTATTATGAAATAATATATGTACACCATTTAGAATAGTGAGGGAGTATTTGGAATACTCAACAAAAAGCTTCTTGCATATTTCTCCTATGATTAAGGATTTGTAAGTTCCATGACTATATTTTAAACTCCTTAAAGGGAAGGAACTATGTCTTGCTCTTTTTTTATATGCAATGATTCATGTGTTCAAAAATGTTTGTAATTTAGAATTATTATTCCAAATATTAATTCTCATAAGACTAGAGTTGGAGCTCTCTTAACATATTTTCAGTTAACAGTCTTACTAGCTTAATTGATGTTCTCATTCCCTGTTGATGCATGAGGACTGATGCCCAGGTGATATTAAGCATTCCTTGTACACTACAGGCAACTATTTTCATGTATATCAGCATATTTCTGCTCCTAATACTTGAGTTGTTTTCTTACCAGGAGATTTGTGTTTATTTCCAAACCAGTTAATTCCAGGAGTGCTTACTACAGCGACATAATTTATTTAGATATTGAATAAATTGTTAGACTTTTAGTACAAAAAGAAAAAGCTGTGTTTCTTATGAAAATTAAGTTGAATGCTTTGGAAAGAGCTGATAAAAATGAGCTCCTAAATCTTGCTATCAAATTAGATGTGGGCAATTGCTAAAGAAATATATTGGGACATCTATCTATGCTCATACTGCCTCACAAAATGTTTTTAGGTTCTCTTTTCTCTTTAAGAAGTACAAACTAGAAATCATAGATAATGGATAATGGATTTGATTTATGTGTGTGATTTATGGAGGTGCAGATCTCCACGGGTGGACCCATACTGAAAAAAGAGATCTTGGCTCAACAATTAAAGATTGGTATCTCTATCTACCTATCATCTATCTATCTATCTCAAGTTAAAATGAAATATTTAAGGTTTAACACATCCATTTTTAATGATCCTTGTTTGTTTAATCAACAACCCTTTATCCTGATTGTGAAAGAATAAGAGGTCTTCTGAAGTACTCAAATGGATTAAGCAGACACCAAGCTGAATATCTACTGATTTTGGATCCCAGATTAATCACTTGCCAACATTATGATTTTGAGCAAGTTACTTATCCTCCTGAACCTTAGTTTATCATTTGTAAAAGGTAATTTTTTTATTAATGAGGCTTTTTATTAAAAAAAGACCATATGTGTAAAGTACATAGCAGAATGCTTGGAAGGGAATGAGTGCTTAATAAATGTAGTTTTCTGTATTCTGATAACTACTAAATCTTTGATTTTCAACTATGACCTGTCCTAAGTCCTGGACCCGTATTTCCAACTGTGTCTCCTTAAGTCACTTTCACCATTTTCTTAGACTGAGTCTCAAACTAATTATCAAGGCATGTTTTCTCTTCTCACTCATTCTCACAAAAAACTAACCATAATGTATATTTGATTTTACATTTTAGAAATGTCTTTCTCTACTTTCCTTTTTTTTCTACTAGTACTCCTCCCTTTCTTCCTTCCTTCCTAATTGCTCCAGTCTATTTAGTTTAAAAAGGCTTATTTTTTAATTCAGAAATGGGTTTAAATAAAGTTTATTTCTAGTTATTTAAATAACATTTACAGTTATTTATTTGGCTCAAGACTTCATTACTTCTCATAGTACATTTCAATCTCTCTTCTCCCAGTTTGTCCACTCCCAAGGTTATCTTTCCAAGAAACAAATTTCATCTCCCCCTCCCCACATATACATACAAATCCTTAGACACTCATGCCTTGCTATTACATTCAAGTTGGGATCCAGTCTCCTTACCTTTGCATATAAGTTCATCACAATCCTGCCAAAACCACTTACTGTACATTCAGTTCTGGCTTCTCTCCAACAAGACTCATCTTCCTGCTGTTCTCGAACACACCTGATCTTTTCACAATTCTGTTTTGTCCTTCTGTTTATTTTTGTGCACAAATTGGCCCATCATTTGGAGCACCCATTTGGTTAGATCAACTTTTTCTGCCCAGGAATTCTCTCTACTCCCAATTTGTACAGCATTGAAAGTCTCTGTGGTATTTTGGGGACTAAAGCTATATCTCTGCCATTATCTACACACATACACACACACGCGATTATTTGCACATTTATAGAGAATGTAATTCTAGCAGAGTTCTCTTAGGTTGACTAACTGTCTTCTCCCTAATTATTCCACACAGGGCCTCAAGTGACAATAACAGCTGGTTATGCAATTAAAATCTTTGGGCCATGAGTGAAGAGCTCAGATAGGATGACTGGAAAACCATAGTGTATAACTTACTTATTGGTTTAATAAGATGGAAAGTATTTGGCTGCTCAGTTATGCAATTCATTTTAACTTGAATGGAGAAATCAAATTAACTGCAGGCAGGTATTATAAGAGCTGACAGCTCTGACATCCTCAGTGTTCCATGAAACTAGAGATTGTCCTTGTAGAGTCACAGGTGTTCTTTTTACCCTTTCTTTTTCTTAGGGCATTTCTACATGCTAAAATGAATGCTCAATATATGTTTTTAGCAGCTAAGAGGATATTTTGGTTTTGGCTCTACCAATTGCAGAATTTGCAAAAAACTAATGAGAACCTTAGTTGCAGAGGCTAAAAAATGAAAATAATCTCCTGAACCATTACTGCACTGATCAGTGTTCTAAATTGCTGGTTCTCTTGGCACAAAGAGAGAAGAGATATATGGACATGGTGTTTCCATCTCATTTAGACTCATTCAGATAATTTTTGATTCATGTGTCCCAACATTACAAACACTCTCGGGGGCGATTTTAAGGTTTATTCTTTCCATATCCTGAGAATGGTCCAAGCCTCTTTTGCACTAAAGCCTGCAGCAAGAGCCACACCAGAACAAGTATCAGAGCCTGAGTTCTCGCACAGGCTCTGTCTCATTGTAGCTGTGGTATCTTGAGCAAATCAATTAGCACTTTAAAAATACCTGCTTTGCCTACTTCACAGATTGCTATGTTCATCAGTTGAATAATATGAAAGGCCATCCTTTCTAAGATGTAAAAAGCCAAATGAACATAGATCTTACTGGTATCCTTGCATGCAATTGGAGGGATTTACCTTGACATAGAACGGCTGGGGCCAGGACAGGCACAGCAAAACCAATGCAGTCATTTTAAAGAGCTCTCCTCACAGTGCCAGCCCCAGCACCCTCTGTTGTTCTGGCCCCACGCCCTCCTTACTGCCAGTGAGGTTCTGAGCTCCCACAGATGGAGCTAGCATGGTCGCTAACGTGGGAATGAACGAACTCAGACATTCTGAGGGTCTCTGCGAGTGGGTAGGACTATGAGGAAAATATTTTAGCCTTTGGGAGTTACATCATTTCCTTACTCTGTGGAGTGAGATGGAAAATTGGAGAGATTTTTCCTACCAAAAACCTCTTACCATCTTCCATGCTCCAATAAAAACAAAGCCTTCAGTTTGTGAGGCTGGCTTTAAATGGCATGTTAATCAAATTAATATGTTACTAAAAGCCTTTTATATGTCAGTTGAGGAGGTAGTTCAGGGTTGAATATTCTTCAGAATTTGTTTTTTATTCACTTATACAGTATATTTTTTTTAAAACCTGGGACACACTCCATGTTGCCTTGGGGCATGCTTCCCAGTGAATGTTTTGAAACTAGGCCTTTTGGGAAGAAGGGAGAAATGTTAGGTAACTGGATGCTCACAAAGGAGGAGGGGGGCATCGTCCAGCATGATTATTTGTATCTGTGTCATTCCTTCTTTTGTGAAAACATCTCTGGGCTGCTTTGTGTGAGCCTGTATCAGCGCCCTGACAACCCCAGGGCTTTCATATAGTAATCCTTTCAGAGCCAATAGATACAAATCAAAGATAGCTGGGTCCACCCATTTACTTCTCTTCTCTAAGCAATTGTTTATACAGGGAAGGCCAGGAACCCTGTCATCTGAGATAATGAGCTGATAAGGAGTTAGAGAATGGTCGCACAGAATCACAGAGCTCCCGGCTGGAAACCCCCCCAGGGGTCCTCCAGCAGGTTAGCACCTTCACTCCTACTTACAGCCTTCCAGCCTTACAAGCTTTTCACCCCTTTTCAGCCAGGGTTTAATTTTCTTAAAATCGTTATTGATTTGTCTCAACACCCAGTCTGTTTTCTGTGGCTGACAATTTGTTCTACCCGTGAATCCATCCTGCTCTGAGGCTCCAGGGTCCCCAGCCGTGTGCCTGTCTTCCTGCCCACCAGGGCACACACACACCAGCAGTGGCATCAGTCACTTGACAGGAGGTGGCTACAGATGACGGTAGCCTCTGCCCAATCACTGTTGTTTAACACAAGGCAGAGAACACTGAATTTGCAGGAAACGACCTAGATTTTTGCCTTGTTCTTCTTGAAGTTTAGATTGCACAGAATTTAATCTCATTCAAAGAGGGGAATTGCTGCCTGCCCTGAACGGGGAGTCAGCGAAAGAGCTAACCCTCTGTTCACCTGTTCCTCCATTTAAAAGAGTGAAGAAAGGCCCGATCTACATAATCTTGAGCAGTCATACAAAGATAGGTGGGGGAGAGAACCTAAAACTGGTCTTTCCAAAGCACACCTTCCACGTTGAATGTCAGCCCTCAGGTTTTCAGGGAGCAGATCACCTTGATGAGAATTATCCTGATCCTTTGATTTTTTCCCTTCCTTTTTGCTACCTGACTTTGAAACATTTCGGTATTCATTAAGACTTCTCTTCCATACAAAACAGAAAATAAGAGATTTTACTAGAACCAGGCAATTTGACTGTCTAATTCAAGATAGTTGATGTATGTAAAGATATAAGGTGTTCATTTAATCTCTATCCCCTATACATCATTGTTTAGGGATTTTCAAGAAAGGCAAATGAGGTTTTATAATTAAGTACTCAGTATAATTAATTGATGTATATTATTTGCAAGAATTCTAACGTATCTGCTAGATTATTCATCTTTAATCGTGGCATTCAAAAAACTCTAATATTTGGGCCGGGCGCGGTGGCTCACGCCTGTAATCCTAGCTCTCTGGGAGGCCGAGGCGGGCAGATTGTTTGAGCTCAGAAGTTC
>NW_012142301.1:685119-719348 GCF_000956105.1 Propithecus coquereli
AAACTTTAGTTTCCAGAAATAAAAGCTCCATTTTCTTAGCTAAAAGTGTAAATCTTTCAATGGCTGAAGTGGTTTTTCTCCACTTCATCTGTCAGAACATAGGATATGTTACTTACAAGACAGACTCACTGGATATGCAGGATAAATAAGCTCATTAAGGATGCAATATGAAGGCGATACACTGCTGTATAAATAAGGTCAAGGGGCCTTTAAAGTAAAACCGGGAGAATTAACTAGAAGTATGACAGTCTACTTACCTTACTCATTGGCTGGGTTGCTTTTATTTTTGTGCTTTATAATTCTCTTTTAGTTATTTAGTTATTTATCTCATTTGATGACCCATAGTCAATTTTAAGATTTAGAATCAAAGTATCTAGGTGACTTGCTGGAAATAAAGTAACTGGGACGCAGTGTGTGTGTGTGCATTGTGCATATGTATACGTGTGTGTGCACTTACACATGCAAGTAGAGTCCAGGCAGGGACAGGCATGGCCAGCTATAGAGGAGTCACTAACCTACAGTGGGCCCTGAGCTCTCTGAGTCACAAAGCAACTCCTTGAGCAAGCCAAGCTCAAGGTAAGAAAGATGAGCAATGTTAGCCGAGGTCTGGAGGAAGAGACGGTATCTATGCGTGACGAACTTTAGAATACAGCATGTTGCATGTATTTAGAATTCTACATGTCCTTCCCAAGAATTCAAATAGTTACCTAGAAATTTGAAACAACAATTGACAAGGTGATATGGATGTGTTTAATAAATGTTCCATTCGTGGAGAATAGAAATGGGACAAAATTCTCTAAGAGGTGGTTTACAAGAAGTTAAGGAACACTTAATTGATCACAGAACACCAGTCTCTCAAAGAATAGTTCAAGGCAATATTTTCCTGAAAATGTTAGGGTGTTTAATGTCTTTTTCATGAATTTATCTTGAAGATTAAATTAGAAGGTGGGAAGAATTAATTTATTATCCTTTTCCTCCATTCAGCAACTATTTACCCTGCCCTTAGCACTACTAGCACTACTAGCATGATGTCAGGTACTAGGGTTATAGAAACAATTTGAGTAAAAGCACCACTGGCCTCAAGGAGTGCACAAATTAAATGAATGTATAGATCCCAGCAAATTGCTTGGCATGTAGAAGGCTCAACAAATAGTATGATCCTTTATTAATTCTTAAAATCCAGTGGATGTCTTTTTTTAAACCTTCTTAAAACTGAAACTGTGCGTGATCCTTGATGTGTGAAAATAAAATATTCTTTTATTCATCCAATAGTTATTGAATGCCTATTCTGTGACTATGGCATTATTACTAGTACCTATGTTAAACACAGTATTAGTTTTTTGTTTGAAATTCATAATGTGTCTACTATGTGCCTGGCACAATTGAGTGATTAAGGGAACATCAGAGTTGTTTGAAACAGTTCTTAAGATAGTCTCTTCTAACACTGTACATACTTTTATTGAGAGGTTGAATGCAGTGGGGGGCTATGATGAGTTTTACACGTTTGGATTCCAAAAAGCTCTCATAATTTATTCCTTGTCTTTCATCTTTACTGTTAGTACTCCTTCCCTAGTTCTTTACCACCCTCTGATGGATTTGTTTTGTTCACTGCCCTGTTGGGCTGGAAGAGGCTTTTTGTAAGGAGACTCACCTGTTCTCCATACTGGGTGGAGAATTAACAATCATTAACAAATCTTTTAAAGAATACATCCCAGAAGCAAATCCTGACTCTGGTGTGATGCTCATTGCATTTCATTATAAATGCTTCTTTGATGTGTGTCCGGTTTGAGTATGGTTAATATTTGTTGAATGCAGGAAAAGAAGAATAAATGAATTCTGCCAAGCTCATAAAATACACATGGTATTCTAACCACGACAGAATACATAAGAAAGAGAAGACATTTTTCCTCTCTTGTGCTGTCTACACTGGCTGCCCTGAGGCTACCAAGCCCTTTTGATGATTCGCTGTGCCTTGGTGTAGTCTGATAAGCCCTTTTTGGGAGCAAGTTACACAATTTATGGGTTGCAATATGACTGAATTAATTGAAATTTCGTCTTCTCCTAAGCTTTGGAAATACTGGGTTAAGCCATGTTAAAGTGACTGTTTTTGACTGTGTAGGACTTTTCTTAATGTGCATTGTGAATCTCTGTCAAGAAGATGTGATATGCAGCATGTCCCAAACTTCTTTGACCTTTGGACCTCTTTTATTTTTCTTGGAGCATTTTGTGCAAACTTGAGGCCTGCCATATAGCCTTTGAGAAGCACTGTGTTTGCCTGTCCTATGAAAGAAACACAATTCTCTCAACAGTAAGGAGAGATTATTGAACTCAATTTTACTTTCTGCTAAGTTTCTACTAAAGAGAACTTAACTACTATTGTCTTCAAAGAAAGAAAATCTAATCAAATGCTAACTTGACTAAATGATAGCAAATGAGCTTCCAAGGGTTAAGAAAAACCAGACAGCCTCCCAGCAGCACTCTCCTCACATGAGTGACCCCAAGTCCTCCCTAAAGCTGCCAACCAAATGCCTGGGGAGATTTGCAGGGAAGCAGATGGTGCTGCCTGGAGACAGTTGTCCACAGCCTGGCATCTGGGCTTGTGAGTGCTGTCCAGCTGAGGACTGTTCAGGCAGAATACTGGGCTGTAGGCCTCCCACTGAAACCCATTAGCCCGCCAGCACAGCCCATCCTTCTTTCTCTAAAGAAGGGATTTGTGTTCCCTGAAATTTTATCAGAAACCCCTGCCCATGAAAATGTATAAGGCAAATTGTGGCCTTTAAAGTAACACATTTGGAAGGGACAGAAAAGTATTAATAAAGATGAGGTCACCTACTAGGACCTAACCCTGAAGTACATGGGAAGACGGGTTCCATGTTGCTTCTCTACATTAATTGCCTTCTTAGTGACAAGGACTCTCTCCTTGATGAAACTTGAGTTAGGCTCCTCTGAGCCCTCTTCTTGACATGGCTTTGGACTCTGGGCTTCCATTTCATCCTTGCCAAGTCCAGTTTTAGCAGGAATCCTGCTACATTAGTTTGGAGAGCATCCATCTACTCTTGATATCTGATCACTCCGGCCCTCCCTAAGCAAGAATCCTGTTAAGATGGTTTAACAAAAATCTCCCTAACCTTGATGTCTCCTCTTAGTAGTGTTCCATCCACTGACCCCCTCGCTCTGCTCCTTGGCTATCAATCCCTACTTGTCCTTGATGTGTTTAGCATTTAGCTTGATCTCTCTTTTTTATTGCAATTGTCCTGAATAAAGTCTTCCTTGCCATTTTAAAAAGTGTCAGCATAATTTTTTCTTTAATATTATGTATGCCTTTTGGACTATGAGGCTCTCTTCTTGGGACCCTTTGTGCTTAATGGTAATTAGTAAAGGTAAAAAATAAACCGTTTTCAGAAGGGATGCTTTGAACAGAGGTGCTGGCTTTTTCTTCGGCTGATTCAGAAATGGAAGTTTAGTACAGTAATAGCTAAGAGTGAGGATCACTAGGAAGGGCTAGGTTCCGAATTAAACCCACAGCCAGAGAGATGTTTGCATTGTTTTAAATATAATGGCCAAGAATAACAATAAATACAGAACACTAAACATATGGTATATCATTTCCATGATTTTATCTAATGATTATTTTAAAAATAAGTTTAATGTTAAATTAAAGTTAATTTTAAAATTTTATAGAAAAATAACATACTCATTTAAAAAATCCTTTTCTGTGCCTCAACTAAACAGAAGTTTTACTTTTTGTGTAGCTCTAGCTAGATCTACAGATATCATACATCTCAGTTTGTCAGGGGCAGTCCTAGTTTAGGGCAACTGTTCCAGAACTCTGTCCAAGTTAGCATTTGTCTTGGACAAAATGACCATTTGGAGTGTGAATTGTATGAGTCCCCTTGCTGTACCTGACATTGGATATACCAAAATGTTGCAGTGCACACACCTGTGTACACCCACATTCCTTGTCATTTATTATATCAGATACTTATTATCCAACAACTGGGACTGTCTTGGCCTCAGTTGTCTTCTGAGCCTTTGGCCACTTGTTTTATCCCAGCCACTGTGAGGCCAAATTTGTATGGCTCTACCCAGCCATGTCTGAAGCTACCAACTTCACTTGAGCACAACCCAGTGGTGCCTCTTGTCGTGCCTGCACCAGCCAGCTCTCCTCTCCTGCTCTGGGCTTTTCTGTTGCCCTTGAGGAGTGAAACTGTACAAGACTCACACTGCCCCAATACATGGACAATGTGGAATGTAGGGGAGATGCCCATATGGCCAGTATTTGGTCAACGAGGGCCAGGAGCAAGCAGATAAATTGTCCTCTCTTTTCCCTTCTGAGACACAGCAGTTTATAGGCTTTTTGGAAGATAGTTCTGGCAGATGGAGCAACCTGTTGCACATGATACCAAATGGTGGACAGCTTGATAACACGCTGCTATTGACTCTCCCTCTTTTCCTTTCCCATTCCACTTTTCCCTCACTCCTGTTTTCCTGAAATTGAATGTCCTAATAAAATAGCAACCTAAGGTTTTACCTCGGGCTCTGCTTTCTGAGGAACTCAGGCTAATAATTGTACTTATAGTCTTTCAGATTCACACCTACTTTTCAATCTTCCAGATGATTCTGAAGCTGCTAGTCTGCAAACTACAACTTCCAGACTCCTTTGCTAGTTTGCTGACAGGTTCTGCCAATAGGAAGACTAGAGGGAAATCTGAAGTTGGAAATGAAGGAGGAAGAAGGGATTTCTTACTTTTTTTTTCCTGTTTTTGACAGTGTGGTTCCAGCAGTGGCAGTTAACTCCAGTCGTGGTTAGAGACCCCAGCCTCCGGCGTCTTTTGCCGTTCCTGAAACCAGCCTCCTGTGTGCTCAGGAACAGCCATGGCTGGTGGCAGCCCCTTCTGAGCACCCACTCCCAGTGATCTCCTTTGACCTCCCAGGTGTCAGGTTCAGTAACTGGGCCGCTTCTTTTCCGCATGCCCAGCGCTTGGAGAGGTAGCTGTTTCCTTCAGTTTTCAACTCAATGTAGTTTCAGAGGATTTGTGTGAGGATTAAAGGAGTCAGTGCCCTACAGTCGATTCTCTTTACTCCCTGTAGTTACTCTCTGTAAAGTTGCCTGGAACACTAAATTAGCAAACAGCAAAACATTGCTTCTAGGGGAAATGTGCACACACATACACTCACTCACACACACACACACACTCACATCCTCATATATATTATAATCTTAAATCTTAAAATTGAGATGGAGGAGGGACCCCTCTTAGCAGCCTGCCAGGCCCCCAAGCATAAAAATAAAGAAAAATCTTGAGTCCCCTCAGGGGAAGTTTTGCACACCTAGCTAGAAAAATAATAGACAACTTTGATGAACAAGAAAATATTAATAACAATGGCCATCCAAGCAAGCCAGAGTTATGAGGTGTTTTGGTTCCTTGTGGAAACTAAAAGATGACATGTTAACATACGTTCTTGAGTTGTTTTTCAGAAGCCTCCACCAGATAGAAAATGCAGGTAAGGGAGAACTGAGGAATTGAACTCTGACAGCGGTTCTTTGTTCTAAATTTCTCCCTGAGGGGCCTGGAGAAAGTCACACCCAGGTTAACATTCCTTTCCACTAATCCAAGAATCCCTAAATCCACCTATGACCCACAGGCCTGCACGTCAGGATATCCCACCTTTTTGGGCCAGGCTAATGTATAACCTCCGTGTATTGATTTACAATTTTGCCTGCAACTACTGCTTTCTTGTAATGTACCCCTGCCTTTAAAATGTACCCTTGTTTATAAGTCATCAGGGAGTTGGGGCCTTAACTATTAGCTGCCCACTCTCCTTGCATGGCACCGTGTTATAAAAATACCTCTTTCTCCTGCTGCAACTTTAGGCTTCAGCATCTGGCTTTGCTGTGCTGGGTGAGTGGACTCCAGTATGGTTCAGAAACAAAGTCAATTCATCCCGGTAGATTATATTCTCTTTATTTTACAAAAAAGAAACCAGGTTCAGAACTCTGTGACTTGCCTTGACCTGACTTGAGGCTGTTCCACTAACAGGTACCACTGTTGGGATTCAAATCGATCCCACTGGTCCCAGAGCCAGAGCTTGCTCTTGCACTAGCCTGCACTGCCCCTCGCATCTCCATCCTCTGTGTACCTATGTAGGAGAGCTGGAACAAGGTGAGCTTCGTTATTCCACCTTAGCTGGGAACTAACTGGCACTTGGTGCCTCATATTCTCGCTGCTCTGCACATGCACATGTCCAGGAACGATCTTGAAAACACCAAGAGCATTAATTTTGGGGTTACAAAGAAAGTAATATTGAGTAGGAGGATTGCAAATATGAAATCTGCAAATAATGAGGGTCGACTGGGATAAGTTTAGAACATTGCTTATACACAGTAAGTGTTCAAGTATTCACTGTTGCCCTGTTATTTCCATTTTACAGCTGAGAAAATTTAGTTCATCTAATTTATGTGTGACAGAGACAGAATTCAATTCTTGACTTCGTTCATTTGATTTCAACACTTGTATTTTCAACCATTATGCTATGTTGTTTCCAAGTTTCTAAAAAATCCTTGAAGTTATAATGTTTAGTGACCATACAGTATTTTACTACTTTGATATATAATTATTTCTTTAACTATTCTTGTAATATTAAGGATGAAGGCTGGTTTCTATATTTTCATTTTAACAAATAATTCTTCAGTAAACTTCTGTATGCTTTTATCATTTTGCTTCTTTTGAAATTCTCAGGAATAATAATCTAACTGTGGTGACATAAATATCTTTAGGGCTCCTACTACATGTTAGAATTTTGTTTTCCACAAAAATGTTGCTTTAGTTCATGTCACCAGCTTTGGTTCAGGGTATCATTTTTAATAAAATCATACCAGGCATTCTAAAATTGTTGTTACCAGCATAAATTATTTCTTGAAATCATCTTAAGTTTAAAGTATTTATCCTAGAAAATTATTTTCCCATATCTCTTTTTCTGTTTGCATTTGAAGTATCTGTGGTATCTTTTTCTGCTTTAATGATGGAAGTCTTGCTGTTGGTCTTATACATTTGTCTTCTCTGTATATTGAAGAGAAACTTTAATATGTTATATTTGATGCAAATCATTTTAGTCCATCATTACCTTTTAAATTTAGTTTAGCTATTTTTTAATTGCAGAGGTGATTGTGCAGTTTAGTTTTTCACAGAATTTATCATTTGTTTTGTTGTCCCGGAGAAAGTCTACATCAGAGGTCAGAATAAAGCTGGTGAGAAACCAACAGCATGAACGATCATGCAGCGTTAATGATGTGAGAGAAAGTAAGTTGATCTGCCCTTTTAATTTTTTCATTTTAAATCTCAACTTTCCTCATCTGTAAAATGAGTGTATTTGAGAACCTGATCTCTACAGCCTCTTCTGCCACTAAAATCATTGGTTTCTAAGTGAATAAGCATGATTTGGAATAAATATGGGCCAAAAAAAATCTTATTTTATAAAATCTGTTTATGATATGGTAACTGTATTAGTCTGCTCAGGCTGCCATAACAAAATGCCACAGTCTAGGTGGCATAAACCACAAATTTCCTCATAGTTCTGGAAGCTGGAGATCCAAGATCAAGGTGCCAGCAGGGTTTGTCTCTGGTGAGGCCTCTTTTTCTGGCTTGCAGGAGACATTCACTGGCAGATTATTCCTAAGGAGTTACTTACTGAGGGGTGGGAATGCAATTGATCCCATAGAAAATGTAAAGACTTGATCTTCATTCGATGGGTGTTCCTTCTAGACAGGAAATACAAAACAATTAAAGTGGCAGAAGATAGCACCTGAAAAAAGGAAACAATTTAAAAGTAGATGACTTTTAGTTGGCATTTTTCTTATTTGTACCAAACATCTAAACAATCGACCATCTTTACTTTTTGATATACAGAATAGGATTGCTCCATATTCTAATCCCATCAATATTTCAATGGCGAACTTGGTTTTATTTTGCAATGTGTATTATATATTAAAATAATCATGATTTGAAGACTAAGCCATGTGTGTACATGCAGAGAATTAATAAAGTCTCTCATCAAAATCTTTGGCTTACATTATATTCAATTTTGCCTATGCATTTTTATATAGCCTTTATAGGCTAGGAGATAATGAGAAATAAAATAAAGCATATATGCAATGTTTACAACCTTTCCAAGTGAGATATTTAATTCCATCTTTCTATCTCTTGTGTTTGTTATAAGCTTTTACTAATCTAAGTTAGGCTCATAAGCAAGCTGAAATATATACTTAATTTTATGAAAATAAGCTATGCTTAGTTATAAATTATAAGAAACAATAATTTTTCCCCAGTAGGTTTTATTTTGTAAATTTCAAAATATTAAGGGGGTACAAATGTTTTTGGTTCTGTAATGCTTCAGTCACAGCTATAAGTGTGCTCATCACGCAAACAGTGTTCATTGTACCCATTAGGTAGGTTTTTGCCCCATCCCTGCTCCCCGATTCACGCTGCTTGATTTCCACTGAGTTTTACTTCCCTCTGTGCACATGTGTGCTCACTGGTTAGTTCCAATTTAATAGCGAGTACGTGTGGTGTTGGTTTTTTCATTCTTGAGCTACTTCACTTAGGAGAATGGTCACCAGTTCCATCCAAATTTTTGCAAAAGGTATTAACTCATCCTTTTTATGGCTTAGTAGTATTCCATGTATACATATAACATATTTTATTAATCCATTCTTGAATTGATGGGTACTTGGGTTGATTTCACATCTTTGCAATTGTCAATTGTGTTGCAATAAACATTCAAGTGCAGGTGTCTTTTTAACAAAAAGATTTCTTTTACTTTGGGTGGATACCTAGTAGTTGGATTGCTGGATCAAACAGTAGCTCTACTTTTAGTTCTTTGAGGGATCTCCATACAGTTCTTCTTAGAGGTTGTACTAATTTGCAGTCCCACCAACAGTATATACGTGTCCTTTCTCTCTGCATCCATGCCAGCATCTATTGTTTTTGGACTTTTTAATAAAAGCCATTCTAACTGGGGTAGGTGGTATCTCATTGTGGTTTTAATTTGCATTTCCCTGATGACTAAGGGTGTTAAGTGTTTTTTCATATGTTTATAGGCCATTTGTCTATCTTCTTTTGAAAAACTTCTGTTCATGTCTTTTGCACACTTTTTAAATGGAGTTGTTTGATTTTTTTCATGCTGATTTGCCTGAGGTTTTTGTAGATTCTGGATATTAGTCCTTTATCATATGTATAATTTGTGAATATTTTCTCCCATTCTGTAGGTTGTCTGTTTGCTCTGTTGATTATTTCCTTAGCCATGCAAAAGCTTTTTAGTTTAATCAAATCCCATTTATTTAATTTTGTTGTTGTTGTAATTGCCATTGGGATTTTAGTCATAAATTTTTGCCTAGGCTGATATCTAGAAGAGTTTTTCCTACATTTCCCTACAGAATTCTTATGGTTTCATACCTTAAATTTAAGTCTTTTATCCATCTTAAATGAATTTTTGTGAAGTAAGAGATAGGGGTACTGTTTCATTTATCTGCATGTGTGGCTATCCAATATTCCCAGCACTGTTTATTGAATAGGGCTTCTTTTCCCCAGTTGCATGCATAGTTGTCTGCTTTGTCAAAGATAAGTTGGCTGTAGGTAGATGGTTTTATATCTGGGTTCTCTGTTCTGTTCCATCAGTCTATGTCTATTTTTGTACCAATACCATGCTGTTTTGGTTACTATAGCCTTGTAGTATAGTTTGAAACTGGTAGTGTGATGACACCAGATTTGTTTGTTTTGTTTAAGATTGCCTTGTCTATTCAGGCACTTTTCTGGTTTCAAATAAAGTGTAGAATTATTTTTACTATATCTGTGAAGTCTGATGTTGGTATTTTCTTGGGGATTTTGTTGAATCTGTAAAATCACTTTGGGTAGTATGGACATTTTAACAACATTGATTCTACTGGTTCCTGAGCATGATATGTTTTTCCATTTGTTTGTGTTCTCTGTGATTTCTTTCCTGAGTGTTTTGTAGTTCTCCTTGTAGAGATGTTTCACTTCCTTGGTTAAGTGTATTCTTAGGTAGTTTACTTTCTTTGTAGCTATTGTGAATGGTATTGAGTCTTTGATTTGAATCTCAGCTTGACTGTTATTGGCATATAGAAATGCTACTAATTTGCATATATTGATTTTTTTAACCTGAGACTTTGCATGATTTATTTATCAATTCCAGGAGTCTCTTGGTGGAATCTTTGGCATTTTGTAGATACAAGATCATATCGTCAGTGAAAAGCAATATTATGATCTCCTGTTTCCTGATTTGGATACACTTTATTTCTTTCTCTTGCCTGATTGATCTGGCTAGGACTTCCAGCACTATGTTGAATAGAATGTGACAATGGGCACCCTTGTCTTGTTCTAGTTCTTAGGGGGAATGTTTTCAACTTTTCCCATTCAGCATCATGTTGGCTGTGGGTTTGTCATATATGGCTTTTATAATTTTGAAAGATGTTCCCTCTGTGCCTAGTTTATTGTGGGATTTTATCATGAAAGGGTGATGAATATTGTCAAATGCTTTTTCTGCTTCTATTGAGATGATCATATGGTCTTTTTTTGCTTCTGTTTATGTGGTGAATCACATCTATTGATTTATGTTTGTTGAACCATTTTTGCATATCTGGGATGAAGCCCACTTGGTCATGGTGGATTTTTCTTTTTTTTGATGTGCTATTGAATTTGATTTGCTAGTATTTTATTGAGGATTTTTGCATCTATATTCATAAGGGATATTGTCTGTAGTTTTCTTTTTTTGTTGTGTCCTTTCCTGGTTTTGGTATCAAGGTGACACTGACTTCATCAAACAAATTGGGGAAAATTCCCACCTTCTCAATATTATGGAATAATTTCTGTAGTATGGGTACCAGATCTTCTTTGTAGGTCTAGTAGAATTTAGCTGTGAATCCATCTGTTCTGGGCATTTTTGTTGGAAGGTTTTTTTTATTATTATTGCTTCAGTCTCACTGCTCATTATTGGTCTGTTCAGGAGTTCTATTTACCTTCTGATTTAGTCTTGGGAATTTGTGTGTTTCCAGGAATTTGTCCATTTCCTCTGTTTTCTAGTTTATGTGCATAGAGATTTTCATAGTACTCATGGATAATGTTTTGTATTTCTGTAGCATCAGTTGTAATGTCTCCTTTTTCATTTCTGATTGACCTTATTTGGGTCCTTTCTCTTATGTTTCTGGTTAATCAAACAAGAGGTCTGTCAATTTTGCTTATATTTTAAAGAACCAACTTTTTATTTCATTGATCTTTTGTGTTTTTTTTTGTTTGTTTGTTTTCCAATTCACTTAGTTCTGTTCTGATCTTTGTTATTTCTTTTTTTCTGCTTGCTTTGGGTTTGATTTGCTTTCCTTTTCTAGTCCCTTGAGATGTGACATTAGGTTGTTAGTTTGTGATCTTTCTTTCTTTTTGAAGTAGGCATTTAAGTCTATGACTTTTCCTCTGAGGAATACTTTTGCTGTGTTCCACAGATTTTGATAGCTTGTGTCCCCTTTGTCATTCTGTTCAAAGAATCTTTTGATTTCCATCTTAATTTCATTCTTGACCCAATAATCATTCAGTTGTTTAATTTCTATGACTTTGTGTATGTTTGAGTGTTTCTTTTGTGATTGATTTCTAGTTTTATTCTACTGTGGTCTGAAAAGATACATGGTATAATTTCAGTTTTTTTGAATTTGTTGAGACCTATTTTGTGGCCTAAGATATGATCAGCCTTGGAGAATGTCCCATGTGCTGCTGAGAAGAATGTATATTGAGTAGTTTTTAGGTAGAATGTTCTGTAAATGTCTGTTAGGTCCATTTGATTTAGAGTCTGGGTTAAGTCCATTGCTTCTTTATTTATTTTCTGCTCTGATGATTTGTCAAGCTCTGACAGTGGAGTGTTGAGGTTCCCAGAAATTACAATGGTGCCATTTATTTCTTTGCTTAGCTCTAGTAAAATTTGCTTTATATATTTGGGATCTCCTGTATTGGCACATATATATTTAGGATTCTTATGTCTTGCTGTTGAATTTCTCCCTTTACCATTATATAATGACCCTCTTTGTCTTTCTTTACCTTTGTTGGCTTAAAGTCGATATTATCTGATATGAGAATGGCTACAACTGCTTGCTCTCTTTTGATTTCCATTTATGTTGAATACTTTTTTTACATCTTTTTGTATTGAGACTTTGTGTATCCTTGTGGTTTAGATGTGTTTCCTGGAGACAGCAGTTACTTGGGTTGTGTTTTTTCATCCATTAATTCAGCCTATGTCTTTTGAGAGGAAGATTCATACCATTAACATTAAGTGATAGAATTGATATGTGGGATGTTGATCTGTTCATCATGTTGGGTAGTACCTTACTGCTTTTTTCCCCCCCTTTGTTATTGTTTTATAAGAGTTGTGAGTTTTAGTTTTTTGGGGGTGATTTTACACTGGTACTATCTGTTGTGTTGATTTGTGTATAATGCAGTTCTGAGTATTTTGTTCAGGGCAGGTCTGGGCATGGCAAATTCCCTCAGTGTTTGCTCATCTGGAAAAGACTTAATTTCTCCATCAATTGTGAAATGTAGTTTTTCAGGATACAAAATGCTAGGCTGACAGTTGTTCTGTTTAAGAAGATTGAAGATAGGTCCCAATTCTTTCTGGCTTTGTGGTAGGGTTTTGAGATGATAAAATGAGAATATAACAAGTTGAATATCTTTATTTTGGTATCTTCAAATGCATTTTATGCTGAGAGGGAAAATAGAATAATAAATGTAAAAAATTTGAGTGAAACAACACCTTTCAGTTAATTCCAACAAGATCAATTTCCTTGGATACAGATTTGTGACCTTTGTCATTGACTTGTTGGGAATTGAAGAATAGTCATTTCACCCTTGAAAGAATTGTCTCAAGTAGTGGTAGAACAGATATGGTAGTAGAAAGTGTTAAAAGCTCAGAGGAAAAAAACCAATCTCTCCCTGAAGTGTGAGGCACTTGAAAAGTATGAGGAACATTACGAAGTTTAAGGAGGTTCTCCCCCTTACAATTCTCGGCCTTTGCAACGTGAATCTACATGAGACATACATCAACCAGTTAATAAATAAGTTCAAGTGAACAACTGATCAGTTTTAATACAAAAAGAAATTTAAATTATAGCTTTACTAAATTGGAATCCTCTGGTTAAATTAGTCAAAACAACAGTTAAATTGTATATTCTCATGTATGTTCACTAATGGTTGCCTAGAGTTACTTGGCTTCAACCTATATGTCTTCTCCATTGCTGCTGCTTCTCCTCTGTAGGGGACCATGGCTGCTACAGTCATTTTGGCTCTGTGTGTGTGTGTGTGTGTGTGTGTGTCTGTGTGTGTGTGTGTTGGGGAAATGGCACTGGTCTTCTCTTAGAAAGCTCCATCCAAACTCTGTAAGGTAAACCTGCTTCTTTTTCCTCTAGTGGGCAGTAGAGGTTAGGCGGTACTATCCAACCCCCTGAAGTTGTGAAGACAGGAGAAGGGAAAAACAGCTGTAGGCTCCCTGTCAGCCTCCTGCCTGGATATCTGTGATAGAAGCCAGCATTTCACCTTTATCTTCCTCTTGTCTCACCAGGAGTACTCCAGGTGTCTTCAGACCTTGGCATTCCCAACCATACTGACTCCCAGACCTGGAGAAAGAGGGGTAGAACTCCCTTATTCCAGTCTAAGCCCCACTGAGTTCTCATTTACCATCCTGTGATAGACTCCTTCCCAGGAAGAGTGAGAGTAGGATTTTTTTTTTGTCCTCAGAGAAAATTATGCCCCTACTCTTAGATTGGTTCAGCTTCAAACAGACAGTTATTTAAAGTCGGCATCAACCCATGCTGCAAAATCTATTTTATTCATACTTGAATGATAGATACTATGTATGGTAGATCAATGACCTGGGTTGTAGGTCAATCTTTCTAAATATCTTTCATCAAGTTTTCAAAAAATCTTGGTATACATTCTCACCTATTATCTACTTCAGACCGTTTGAAGTATCAGTTCATATTTTACCTGAGTTAACCTATACTACTCAGTTTCAATTTTCATTATGCTTTTATTAAAGGGTTCTCAACAAATTTTCGTATGTTAATTAATATTTCTATTATGATTCTTTTAAAATGTGTTATTCTACTAATTCAGTGCATGATGCCTAAAAAACTTAAGCCTTTTGATCCAATTTGACAAGGCAAGGAAAATAATTATTGAAGTAATAGAATCTCAAAATGCTGATTTTAACTTCTATATTTACAATTAAAATTACTTTTATCTTAGAAAAGTGCCTGTGAATGCCTATGAATCTTTCATACCCAAATGTACTAATATTGTTTTATTAAAAGTTAATTGAGAAATGGTTATTGGAACAAAGAAATAGAATAATACACAAATTGGAAAAGTATACCAGGAAATATTACCTTATATCCAGTTTGAGGATTATGTCACACATATAACCTGAGGCTTGAGCTGAATGCTCCTTACAGCCTGCTAAGTAGGTTTCTAAGATCGGAACCCCATGATTGTGATGGGTAAAAACAATTTAACTGGGTGGATTTGCAATCAAGAAAGGGCCTTGAATTAATTCAGATTCTTTTAAAGTGGAGTAAAGGTGATTCGCCAGGACACATCCATCACTTACAAAAACCCAGTCATAAATCTGAATGAAAACTAAAGAAATAAATGCCTTTTCAAGTCCTTTGTCTCTTTGCCTTATTCAGTGTTCAATGAAGATATTACTGACTTAGCTCAAGAAATCACAGAATGAAATATATTTCAAGGTTTAAAGATGTTTTCAGCTATGTCAAATCCAGAAGGAGGATGGGCTGACAGATGCACATTTTTGTTTCTTGAATCCAAGGGCAAGAAGTGGAAGCTGCTTGGAGAGACAAAGAGCCCTCATTGGAAGGGCAATCCCCAATGTGAAGCTGGTCAGTCAGTGAGGTAAAAGGAAAATCTGAACCCTCTAGAGGGGGATGAAGAGGCAAAGATGTGAGCAACTTGTTTAATAATGATATGGGTTTAACAAGGAGTCTAGGTTGCTTCCTGACCCTGCTTCTTGGCTGGCAGGACAGGAATGTGGCCTGCTGGACCCCTGCATGAAGTGGAGGGATAATTCTCTTGGAACTTTTTGCATCAGCCCCTCCCTCTGCGTGGGAAAAACTTAGCTCCCAACCTTATCCTAAAACACAGCCCTGGACAACAGTTGGAAGAGACAAGTTTTGGGATATGGTTAGGCAATGTATCTTAGAACAGCTTAAATAGTAACAACAGCTAACAATTACTGAATGTTTCCTGCTGTATTAAATGTTTCACAGACATTATTTCATTTACCTTTCGCAACAACTCCATGAGGTTGGTTCAATGACCTGTATGTTAAAGGTAGAGAGATTCTGGCTTACAGAGGTTAAACTAAGCATTCTAAATAAGATGTGGGGCTGAGATTCAAATCTAGGTCTGGTTCCAAATCTTATGTCCTTAATAACCATTATCTATTTCTTCTAACTGTGGCAATAGACAAGTTAACGAACTTGGCTGCTTACCTGATCCCAGACTGTATTGCCTCTCCTGAAGCCTTTCAGCTGCAGCATAGATTTCTGGGCACCCATTCTGTTCTTTTGTTTTAACCGGTACAAGCCTGGGCAATTATTAGCATATGGAATCAAAGGGAAAGAAATTCTTCTGTCACTCAGGCATCCCAGGAAAAAAATAAGTATCAAAATCGATTATCAACCTTATATGTTTTTATAAATCCATTCATATAATGTTTAAAAAATAATTTTAACAAAATAATATTAAATGATTTTAATATTGTTCCATGAATAAGAACTGATTGACTAAAAGAAAGAACTGGTGGTACTGTTACTATAGTTATAAAGTTTAATATTATTGAAAAGTAGCCAACTTTTGTAGATGGATAATTGTCTTTATCTTAATTTGTAAGCCTTTTATTATAATCTCAAATCCTTCTAGGTGACAATATTTGGCCCTTCTGTTGAATCCATGTAAGCACATTTTTTCAACTAATTATGTATTACTTTGTGTCATCTTTTTGTGGATGTAAATAGACATCTCCCTTCTTCCTTGCTGGTGAAACTCCAGTTTTGTTTAGGTGGTCAGCCTTTCCCCTAGCAATCATGGTTATTCTAGTCCTCTTATCAGAGTCGAGTTTAGGACATACTACATGACCCAATTTTGGTCATTGAGATGCAATAAGAAATCTGTTGAGTGCTTCTGGGAAAGGTTTCTTTGCTATTAAAAAAGAGACAACAGGAAGAGATATACTTTTCTTCCATTGGATATTCTTACAGAAAGTTAAATGATATTTACTCTCTGCAACAACTGGAAAAATTGGCCCAGTAAAGTCATTTATCCAATCACTCTGCCAATTAGCATTTACTGATTGTTAGTGTTTACATTGGGCACTTTGCTTACATCTAGTTTTACCATTTAGAGTTTGTGTCTTGGGGAAGCAGGTGAGATAAGATATATGTATTTTATTTGTTTCTGTGTAACGAATTACAGCAAAATTTAGCAGCTTAAAAACAGTTATCACAAAGTTTTTGTGGGTCCAGAATATAGACATTGTTTAGCTGGGTACCATGCTTCAGGGTTCTCACAAGACTAAAATCAAGGTGTTGGTCAAAGCCGTGGTTTCATCAGAAGGCTTTCCTGGGGAAGGAAGGACCCACTTCCAAGCTCGCTCACATGGGTGTTAGCAGAATTCAGTTCCTCAAGGGCTATTGGAGTGAGGGCTTCAGTTCCTTGCTGGTATTTAGCTTCAGGCTACCCTCAGTTTCTTGCCATGTGGTTCTCTTCAACATGGTATCTTACTTCTTCAGTGTGCAAGCTGAGAAGGCAATAGAGAGAGTCTATTGGTAAGATGGAAGTCATAGTCTTTTACAACTAAACCATGAAATGACATCTCTTCATATTTATTTTATTCTATTCATTAGAAGCAAATCACTCCCAAGGACATACCTGAGTGGGGAAAAAAAAAAAAAGAAAAAAGAAGCAAGTCACTAGGTCTAGCCCACAATCAAGGGGGAAGGGAATACACAAGGTCATGAATATCAGCAAGTGGGAATCATTGAAGGTCAACTTCTAAAGCTCCTATAGTACAAACAAAAATACAGTCAATATACAGCAACAGGTTATGGGTTCTAAGTGAGTAAAATAAAATAGCAATGCACAAGGGGGAGAAACCAGCCGTGATTAAAGGCACAGGGTGGAGATGATACATCAAGAGCAGAGAGCTGGAGCCAGATTCCACGTCTTACTTATGCTCCTGCTTGTATGGCACACACATATGTCATAGTGGAAAAACAATTGGAAAATTGCTGTTCTTGGCAATAGAGACTCATTGAAGCATTGTGATTAGGGGAGTGGCCCCTCAAAACAGAACTTACAGAAGATTTGCCTGGGAGGCAGAATGGAGGAGGAAGGCTAGAGGCAGAGAGGACCTGGGAAGCAGTACAGTACTGAGAATGGGGAATAATGACAGATTGTCATTGGGTTGTAGGAGTACAAAGCAAAGGATGTTTGAAAGAGACAAGAAGAAAGAGTGAACTGGTCTTGGTGATAATTGAATTGCAACTTAACTGAAAAGGAGAACTTGAAGATAACTCATTTTGACCTTTGAAGTCTGGGATAATGCTAGTCCTATAATGAAACAGGGAAGTTAGGAAGTTGATTTTTTTTCGATGAGGCAGGGAGATGATTGCAGTTTGAGGTGTTGCTAGAAAACCCATCAAGTTGATACTCAGAATAGGTTTGTCTCTTGACCAAACTAGTATTAATAAAAGTCTTGTTTTAGGGTAGATGAGCAAAGACAAAGCTTAATAAACCACACTAATATCTGCCATTCTAGTAGACTGTGAAATGTATTACCATCATCATTGCAGTGCTGGGATTTTGTTTCTCAAATTCCCCAGGCTGAATTTCTGCCTAAATAAATAGCCATCAGATGACATTATGGGTCAATTTATCATAGGGTATTATAGATAATCAATTTACAAAGCATTTGGGAAAATTTTCCTGTAGCTGTTTTATTGGCTGCTATTAGTGTCACATGTCAACCATCTATTATTTTGGATTTGCAACGGCAGCTATTCTTTTACAAGAAGTCTAATCAATTTGGTGCACAGAGGCTTATTATCAAGGTAAAATTCACACAAAGAGGAAAACTTCTTTTGTTCCAATGAGACTGTACTATGGATTTAGGTTCCATTAGTGTAGCAATATATAGTTACAATTGTACATAAGTTGGCAGAGAAATTCTGATCGATAAACTATGATGGTTAAATTCAAGAGTATGTTAGAAAATGAGAAAAATGAAGTTTTGGAAAACTGCATTTTGTCCTTACAGTTGTAATATTATGCATGAAAACGATCATGTCAGCTTTTTATGAAAGGCAAAATTGTCAGCCAACCTACACAAATTCCCCAGACTGTGTATGAGCAGACTCCAGGGCACAACTGCTTCCAGGGCTAAAGTTGAGAGCATATTTATCCATTTTGTTCCTAGGCTGGTAACAGAGTCCATGTGTTTATTGGAACTTTGCCTCAGCCAAAGCCAGGAGTCTCTGGAATATGTAACACAGGCAATTCTTAATAGAAGCTTAATAAAATGAAATAAAATGAAGCTAATAGGATGACGTTTAATTTGTGGCTCTTGTGTTGGTTTTAGCTATGTGAATTAATTGGTGCATAACTAACAAAAGGAGGCCAAAAACCTAGAAATGGTCTGGAAAAGGCTCAATCAAGACCATGGATATAAACGAAGATATGTCTGAAGACAGAGAGTTTCTTGTGATTTCCTGGGTAGGCAGCCCACACCACGGCAGGCACTTGGAAGGCTGAAAGAAACCAGCTGGAGACTCTGTGCCTGGTCAGTTTTGAGGAGATGGGCATTGAGGAGGTGGGTATGTGAGGTTACTTGCTGGAGTCGTGCAGAGGATATATGGAACAGGAGGGCACTGAGAACACGTCATGATGAACGTGCAAAGCTCAGGAGGGAGAAGGGAATTGCTGTGTGGTTTCTGGTGCCAGCATGCTTCTTGCACCAAGTAATGCTCTTTCTTCACTTTTGTTCTTGGTTCTTGTTTGGCCATCCTGGCTCCTCCAAGTTCCTATGAAATTGTCTCCAAAAATGGAAAGATTAGTAGTCACCGTTTCCTAAAACTTTTTTCTTAAAGGAGTTTCTTTAACAAAATTGTGACATCTGGTAGATTTATATTTTCAGGAAGTTTTGCTATAAGAGGAAAATATATATTTTTTTTTTTTTTTTTTTGAGACAGAGTCTCACTCTTTTTGCACGGGCTAGAGTGAGTGCCATGGCGTCAGCCTAGCTCACAGCAACCTCAAACTCCTGGGCTCAAGCAATCCTACTGCCTCAGCCTCCCGAGTAGCTGGGACTAAAGGCATGCGCCACCATGCCCGGCTAATTTTTTGTATATATTTTTAGTTGGCTGATTAATTTCTTTCTAATTTTTTTAGTAGAGGCGGGGTCTCGCTCTTGCTCAGGCTGGTCTCGAACTCCTGAGCTCAAACAATCCGCCACCTCGGCCTCCCAGAGAGCTAGGATTACAGGCGTGAGCCCCCGCGCCTGGCCAAGAGGAAAATATTATCTTAACAATTACCAATGGGGAAAATTGCACCATTTCTTCTTTCTTCAAAAAGAAATTTCTGAATTTTTTTTCAAAATTGAGACTGTTGCAATGGGTGTGGAAACAAATACGTCCATTGAGTTTGCTGACTATAGTCTTTGCTATGTGAGGAGAAGCACACGCTGAGGCGGCTGGGAGGAGCTGGATGGCTGTGGAGTCCCACAGCGGGGACCTGTATGCAGTATTTATGCCAAACTTCAGTCCCCCACCCCCAAGCACATGCTAAAAGTACAGTTTCCAGAAATCAAGGGCATGTTAAGTCCCAATTGCAAACTGAGATGAAATTCTTAATCCACTAAGAAATATTTAAACATTTTTAAACAAGAGAGAAAGAGAAAAAATAAGCTTAATTTCTTAAGTGATTATCTTTTTTAAAATGATGATTTGGGGTTTATTTTTAATGGTTCTAAAGAAAATATGATTTTTGACCTTTTAATAATGGCCATTCTGATGAGGTAAGGTGCTATCTGATTGTGATTTTAATTTGCATTTCCCTGATGATTAGTGATGTTGGTGCTGGCATGGATGCAGAGAGAAAGGAACACTTATACATTCTTGGTGGGACTGCAAATTAGTACAACCTCTATGCAAAACAGTATGGAGATTCCTCAAAGAAGTAAATGTAGGCCTAACATTAGATCCAGCAATCCCACTACTGGGTAGCTACCCGAAGGAAATGAAGTCATTTTATCAAAAAACCACCTGCACTCAAATGTTTATTGCAGCACAATTCATATTCGCAAAGATATGGAATCAATTTAAATGCCCTTCAATTCATGAGTGGATAAAGAAAATGTGGTATATGTACACCGTGGAGTACTACTCAGCCATAAAAAGTAATCAAATAATGGCATTTGCAGCAACATGGAGGGAACTGGAGACTATTATCCTAAGGGAAGTATCTCAGGAATGGAAAAACCAACACCGTATGTTCTCACTAATAAGTGGGAGCTAAGAGATGGGTACACATGGGCACAAAGCGATATAAAGCTGCAGTTTCTAACCCCTGGGCTGCACAACTCTGCCCCTGCCCCAATACGTGGGAAAATAGTCTTCCATGAAACTTAGGAACTGGGGCCGCACAGCAGGAAGTGAGCAGGAGGCAATCAAGTGAAGGAGTTTCATCTGTATTTACAGCTGCTCCCCATCGCTTGCATCACTGTCTGAGCTCCACCTCCCCTCCCCCATCTGTGGGAAAATTGTCTTCCATGAAACCAGTCCCTGGTGCCAAAAAGGTTGGGGGCTGCTCATACAAAGGACATGAGAAACCAAGAAGGGGGCAAGGTGGGTATAGGATAAAAGCTTAAACCTATTGGGTACAATGAACACGATTCTGGTGATGGGCACACCAAAAGCCCTGACTTAAGCATAATATCCTTGTAACAAACATACTTGTACCTCCTTAATTAATATTTTGAAATAAAAAGAAAATGTGGTGTTGCTGTAGAATATGTGTAAATATACAGAGCACTGAAAAGAAGATGAAGATTAAATGTAATCATCCCCACTCCCCCTCTGTCAGAGATACAGAGTATTAGCACTTCTATGTTTTTCTTCCAGTTTTCTCTCTCTGATACATGAAGTTTGTGAATAGTTAAAAATGTTAGCTTCATATTTTTAAGATATTTTTGTGTCCTACTTGTTTTAACTTAACATGGACATTTTCCAATGTCACTACAAAGCTATAAAATAACCTATTGTGTGTGTATATATATATATACACATAACTTATTTAACTGTTCCCCCTTTTTTGGGCACTAGTTATTTTCTAAATTTTCACATTTATAAATAAAGATACCTAGTTCCCTCCCCCAGCCAAGTGAAGGGAAAAAAAGGAAAGCTACGTATTTTTTCCCATCGCCAATATCCTGGTCATAAACTGGAGACCACAATATTTCCTTGGTACAGGTTCTTAGAAGTGGATTACTGTTATCAAAGGAGAGAATCATTTTACAGGCTCTAGTACCTATTGCCAAATTGTTTTCCAGATAAGTTATGTCTATTTATTCTTCTGCAGTACATGAGAACTTTCATCTCAATGCACTCATCTCAGGATTTATCATTAAAATATTAGAAGAAAATTGTATTTATTTTGGTTTTCATTTACATTTCTTCAATGAGAAATAAAATTGAACCCTTTTTTTCATAAAAATGAACCACTCGTATTTCTTCTTTAGCACTCTGTCTGGGGTATGGTGTATCCTTAACAAGCCTCTTTCAACCTGCATTTTACCCTTCATCTGTTCAGTGTCTGCGAAGTTAAAAATCGATATTTTCCCCAGTCTCTGAATGTGAGTTGGATTGTACCAGTGAGATACACAAGCATGAGTTTTGAAAGGTAGAGGGGGCTGCCACCACCTTTCTGCAGTGGGGCTGGTGGGCTAGTGACCTCCCTCATGTGGATGCAGGATTTCCAGCTTCATGGATATGGGCTGCTTGTGATGTCAGCATTTAACTTTAATCATCAGTATGTTTTCATACCTGTCAGGTAGGTAGGATCCTTCTTATTTTTCTTTCTTTCTTTCTTTTTTTTTTTTTTTTTGAGACAGAGTCTCACTCTGTAGCCTGGGCTAGAGTGCTGTGGTGTCAGCTTAGCTCGCAGCAACCTCAAACTCCTGGGCTCAAGTGATCTTCCTGCCTCAGCCTCCCGGGTAGCTGGGACTACAGGCACGCGCCACCATGCCCGGCTTATTTTTCTTTAAAAGTCTCTTTTTGGGTATTCATATCATTTATTTAAGTAAGCCATAAACTAGTTTTTGAATTATTAACCTCTTCATATTGCCGAGTCTTTCTACCCACGAACATGATTCGCTCATCATTTATTCCAATCTTTTTTTATGTTTCTGAGAAAAATATCATAGTTTTCTCAAGATATTCAATTTTTTTGTCAGGATTATACATAATCTTTTTTTCTATTATATTTTGAATCACATGAATCACATTATATTTCTGACACATGAAAAAACTATTGGATTTTGTGTATTTATTTATATCTGATGATATTTTTCTCAGTTGATTCTCTTTGGTAAGATCACTTTTCTTAATCTTTAACAACCTTTTTTCTGCCTCAAACTGGAAAGCCAATTTTCCATTTTAGGATGTAGATATTTTAATAATTTTCCAAAGAAAAAAAGAAAAATGATATCATGTTTATTCAAATGAAAACAACATGCACTTACTAAGGTCTACAGTGCATGTGATGTTCTAGTAATTGCTAAGGGGAATGTAATGAGAAGTTTCCCAACTGTAAGGGAAACCAAGGCACAAATGCATGTAATGAGAGATTTAAAAATAGCGGAATAAGACATTTTGGAAAAGACAAAACTATAGAGACAGTGAAAAGATCGGTGGTTGCCAGGGTCTCCTAAGGAGGGAAGGAGGATGAACAAGTAAAGCACAGGGGATCTTTGGAGAGGGGAATCTGTTACATTCTGTGTGAAAATGTGATGGTGAATACGTGACATTATGCATTTGTGAAGGCCCATAGACCTGGACAACACAAAGAGTGAACCTTAGTGTAAGCTATGGACTTTAGTGAATAGTCGTGTACAATATTGGCTTATCGATTGTAAGGAATGCACCACAGTAAGGCAGGATGTCTATGACGAGGGAAACTGAGGGTAGGGGAGAGAGAAAACTCTCTGTACTTTGCTCAGTTTTTCTTAGACATAAAACTGCCAAAAGATAAAGACTATCAATTAAGCATAAAATGACTGAGAAACACAATAGGGAAGATTTCACAGAATAGTGTTGCCAAGTGCACAGTTCAGACAAAACTTGTTATAAGAACTCAGCGGAAGGAGATATTACTTTAAACAAATGTGGTCAGAAAGGATCGTGTAAAATACACAGTCTGAATGAGATTTTGAAGGATCGATTTAGATTGATGAAGATTTGCCGAATGGGCAGTGTGGGGAGGCCCGTGGGTGTGAGAAAAGAATGGAGGTAGAAAGGTGTCTATGTAAGAGGGATGGCAAACAATTGGCCTTAGTTGTAACATTTTTTCTGCATTTGGAAGGTTGGCTTTAGATGGAGTCGAGGATAGTATTTTTGAAGGCTTTGAATGCCAGGCTAAAGCATGTGGACTTGACTCTCTAACCAAGAAGGAGACATAGCAGGGAAATAATATGATCAAGTGAAATTTGAGTATGCTATTTTAAAAGCAGAATACTATAAGGTAATTGGAAAAGTCCTATGAAGGTATGAAGAGGGGAAATATTCTCCTCCCATCCAATTCCTATAGGATGACATTGTAGAATTAGAGACAGAATTCCTAGAGCAGACACTGTCGATGCTCTACCCAGATTCCTGTGGGTCCCCTCTCCTTCTGTGTGCACCTGCCCCCAGCTCCTGTATGATTTTGCTTCTTCCTAATGGCTTGTACCTTCAGACTTCCCCCCACAGACTGCCTGTGGGCTCTTGGAGCTGCTTGGCCTGCACATATACAGAGAAAAGGCCAGGGAGATTACGATTCTTCCTTCTCCTTCACCAGCCGGGCATTAGTTACTGACTGCAGCAGCTTCTCCTGGGAATATTCTTTGTCATTTGTACATGAATCCTTGTCACAGAATCTGCTTCTGGCGTCTCTGACCCAATAAAATTCCCTAGTAACAACTTTTGAAAGAGTTTAGTCTTAAAACTCTGGAAAAATGTCTCCATCTCTCTGGGTTTCCATCTTGTCTGTATGATGCGGTGGTTGGACCCTGACAATGATTGCTAAATTTCCCTTCAGCTTTAACATTCTAAGATCTTGGCTCTAACTCTACTGTGGTTCAGGGTAGGAACTGCAATCCTTAGTGGATAATCTCTGTCTTGGTTTCAGGAGTGGCTCAAGTACCTCCACCCAATTTTTTAGGGGTCATCTCTATTACCAATTGAGGTACCAGCAGTCAATATACCAGCAATTTAGAATACATTAGCGTTATAAAAACCACTTGCTTAACCAGTGCAGGTAATGTGGGAAAAAGAAAAAAATGTATGCAGGTAAATGGGGAAAATTGTTAAACTAGGGAAGAAGAATAAGGTGAAAGTAAAGAATTTTCATCAAAAGTTGAAGAAAAAGACAATGTTTGAGCAAAACAAATGGAAGCTAGACTCAGAGACCAAAGGAGAGGGAGGTGGGACACATTTAAAACTTACACAAGAAATGTTTAAATGGGAAAAGGATGACTGGAAGCCAGTTTGAGTCAACAAGTATAACCTAACTCACTGTCACATTATTTTCTTTTAAGAAGGTATTGCAAAGGTTCTGAAGAATGTAGTTTCTATCAGAACTTAATTTTCTTGGAGCAATAAAATAGGACAACATCCTTGAGAGGGAAAAATGGAAGATCAAAGATCTTAGAAGCAGGATTACTCCTGGGCAAAGGTGTGAAGAAAGATGAGGGCCTCAGGCACTCTTTTACCACTTCTTTCAACATTTCTCATTCATACCCTTCATGGTGTCTGCCCCTTAGACGCCGTGGCCAGCCAAACTCTGTCTCCTAGTGACAACTCCTCCCCCGCCCTGTGCAAAACACACAGTGTGGCCTCATCTCACTGGGGTTGTTCCCATCTCTCGAAATATTTTTCCTCTTTCTAGATTCTCTGATAACATATTAATGGGTGGTGATGGCTTATTAATTGCCTTAGGTAATCTGTCAATGTGTTGGCTAGGTAACTGATTACCTTCTTGGATAGCAATGTTTTAATCCTTAAAGATGAATGCTTAGCATTTTAGTCAATTTTAGGCCTGGCTAGGGGAGGGGAATTGAACAAAATGGTGTTTTCTTCTGGCTGCTTTTCCTAAGAGGGACAATGACACAGTTATGTTCAAATAAATTAATTTTGCCTTTTTGAAGACTGTCCCCCATATGGCAAGAGGAAGTTCACGTGCCAACATGTAGGCTGACTCATGTGTCCCACCAATCCTTTCATTGTATATGTGTACTAACAGACACTGAATGGAGTAAATTCATGTGTCTGTTTTTCAGGATGTTATTCATTGACCTATATATCTGCTAATCTGTGTAAGAAAATGCAGGAAATTGCAATTATAGAAAGACCTTGCATCATGGGGAGAGAAGAGGTTTAAAAGAGGTAATTTTCAATTTATCAAGATGGACAATGGATTCTTTCTGTGTTCCCCAGGTTGCACAAATGGCTTATTTATTGGTAAGGATGATCTCCAAAGCTTTGGAAAATATGATAGAACACATAGAACACACAGGTGACATTAATAAGTATAACTTTTGTGAAGTTATAGGAGCAAAACCTGATTATGATAGGCTTAAGAGCAAACAGGAGAAGACAATGAGTTTGACAACTAACTGGAGGAGTTCTCTTGTAAAAGAAGAAAAGAAAAGGGCAGTAGCTGGAAGGTAAAGTGGGATCATGAGAGGGTGGCTTTTATTTTACAGTGGGAGAAATAATAGCATTTTGTATGTTAGTGGGAAAAAAACAGTGAAAGTGATAAATTAATAACACAAGAGAGAGAGGGGAGAGTTGCTATAGTGATGATCTTGGATAAATGAGAAAGGGCTTGAGCACATAAGTCATTGAGGGGTTGGCCTACTTTAGGAGCATGGAAAGGGCACAGGAACAGAAAAGAGGGCAGAGCCTCTGGGCCCAAATGCAGGAGAGTGGGTAGATGTGATGGTGGGAGCTTATGGGGTTCTCTTCAAATTGCTTCAATTCCCGGTGAAACCAGAAGCAAGGTCATTGCTGAG
Source organism: Propithecus coquereli (assembly GCF_000956105.1). Classification (NCBI taxonomy): domain Eukaryota; kingdom Metazoa; phylum Chordata; class Mammalia; order Primates; family Indriidae; genus Propithecus; species Propithecus coquereli. The sequence goes on from NW_012142301.1 coordinate 711,508, forward strand.
ACTGAGGATGGGGAGAAGATCTGGAAAGTTTGAAGAGATTAAAAGGTAGGAAAGAGCCAACTGGTGATTAGAGTCTTGGGGATAGGATAGCTGGAGTGGCATAGGCTTCTTGTGGGGACTGGCACGATGCAAGTGTCGTGATGACTCCAGGTAGTTAAGGGCACCCAGGCCGCAAGTGTTGGAATGACAGTTTTCCAGAGTTCTGAGTATCCATCTTGATCTTTGCAAATGGAGACTTGAGGCTGCTGATGGATTATATCCAATGCAAAGACTACCTCTTGACTCACAATGACTATTACACAAAATACTGTTTTCCATTCAATTGATATTGAGATGAAAGTTGATTCTGCTGACCTAATGCTTTTGGTCAGATATGTACTGATTCTAGGCTGGTTGTTCTGTGTTTCTTGGAATAATGATGCAGCTGGAGTTTAACTGAATTTTTGAAAAGACCTTTACTTGCAAATCATTACACAGCTTAATGTTCTTAATATTATAAAACTATTAATACGCATAATTATTGCAGTTAATAACAAAAATAATTTCTACCATCCTAGTGGGAGCATATTTGTTGGTACCAGAGGCAGTTGTCCAGGTCACACATCCTCATTGATTTATGTCCTTAAGCCATATCCTTGATGAAAATCTTTCAGCAATCCCCTGCCACATACTGGAGATACCTTCAGAGGAAGGCTGGATTGTTCTTTATGGCACATGCTTAGGGAGTGAGAAGGGAGAAACATTTTGAGAGCACACTTAGAACCGAAGGGGAGAATCCAATGCAGAAACAAATGTATATAACAACTTTCTCCCAAGGGAAGTATATCATGTTTATATTTTTAAACACTGTTCTTTTCAGTTGAGGGTGAGTTTTCGGTTGGCTGAGGAATGTCAGTAGCCACTGACTTTGGAGTCCTGAAGAAACTCTGTTCGCTGCTGGCTAGAGTAGAGCTGAAGGAGGCATAGAATGCATGCCTTTAGGATGACTTTTCCAATCAATCCTAGCGGAATTCTTCCAATGAAGCTGATGTTATTAAACTATCTGCTACAGATCATTTAATACATGATCTATCCACATAAGGAAAGTGGTGCCTTTCTAAAGCAAAAAGCTGGGAGAAAATATGTCTTCATAAGACCAATTCAAATTAATGCTGGCTATTCCTGTCAGTGTTGAGTATAAGACAGGATCTCCAATGAACAGACATGCAAATGCCTCAGAGATAATTTTTTCCTAGCTTTCCTGAAAGAAAGACTGGGGAGACAGAAAGATGGGAAAAGACATTAAAAGGAGTAATGAAGTATATTTCCTGCTTTCGAAACAGGTTCAGTGTCTGAGAGCACTTTTGTCCCATTTGTGGATGAAGTGACTCTGGCAGTAAATATGCACTGTATTTCCATTGCTGTCATGTGGGCAGTGGCCGCCACCTTTTTATGGGGCTGCCAGTATTAATTTTTCCTTTCTGAACTTGTGGAAACAAAGTGGTACTAGGTGAAAATTTCCAGAGATGTAATAAACTCTCCAAGAAAAAACACTTAGTACAAAAAAAAAGAAAGAAAATGCTAAGTAGCTGCAATTTAGTCTTCACCTATGGTTCTTACTGGAATATATTTAAAAAATTAAATAAGTAGAAAATTTAGCCTAAAAAGAACTATACTCATGTAAATATAACTTCAAATTTCTATAGTTTTAGGTTACTGTAGGGCAAAGTATTTGTAAACTGGGTATAGTTATCAGGATATATTCAGCACAATAATTAGATTAGTGTTTTATTTTTAACTGAGGGGAAAGGTGAATTTAATGAATCAACATAGGAAAAATTATTATGTCAATTCAATGGCATATTATTTACTTGTGTACTTTCACAATCAAATGATCATAGTGAACTAAAAGTTTTGTTTAAGCCCCCTGAACATCTGTGATGTGATCAGCTAATTCACAGTTTCTTTCTTTCATTCATTCATCAAATAGTATTGAGCTTGCGCATTTGTCGGGGAGTATGCTGAGCTTTGGGGAGTGTAGCAGCAACCCAGGCAAACGTTTGCCTCATGCTTAAAGGCCATTCTGAAGTCAGGTAGACTGGTACGATACAAGGAATTATGACAGAGTGTGATAGATCCTTTGATAAGGCAAGTAGAGTTGTTACATGAACTTATAGGAAGAAACAAATAGGAACATAGAAAGAACAGACTGGGGGGTGAGGTGGATAGTAAAGGAATCCCTTCCTGGCGAACCAAGCATGAGAGACTGCACTAAATACACCAGGATGCTCAATGGGCAGAAGCCCACACCTCTCTTCTGATCTTACTGGAAACGTTTCCACTCAGAGCCCATCAATCAATGAGCAGTGCCACCTATGGACCAAAGTTCTGTAACCCTCTGTTCTTTAACTACACGTTAACTTACAGCCTTTAACTATTTGCCTTTTACCAGAGGGCATTTTCCTTATCTGTGCACATATTGGGGTCTGTGGCACTCAGCAGAAAGACACCTATTCTCTGTCCTGCCAAGTAGAGGACTAGGTTGGGGTCACTATGGCATCAGCTTATATTAATGACGATTGGAGAAAAATGAACATTATGCCGCCTGCTAGGCACATGAACTCTGGCACCAGCTCTTTTGCATATTACTCCCATCATAACTTCACATGTAAAATTGAAATTATCTTCATCTGGCTGTAAAGAATTGAAGTGTATTGTAATTGCTGATATCTTGTTGTTTTCTGTTTGTGCTGCCTAGGAAGAGCTACGGGCTCAAATGAGATGTCTGGAGTAGTGGCTTCCTGAGGGAGGGTGTGATAGTCTGGGAGAGGCCTAATGATGCTGAAGAAGGTAGTTGGAAAACAACCCGGAGGATTTTCTTTGCAGAAGCAAATAGAGCTTGGGAAAAATGAGGAAGACAGGCAGGATTTGAGCAATCAGCCCATTAGAAAAAAAATCCCAAAGCAAGAACAGATGTTTAGGGTTGAAGGGACAAAGTCATGAATGTGGGAATTTGGCTATGAGCCCAGAATAGGAGAAGTTGAAGAATTTCATGGGGGACATCCGGAATGCTGCCATGTGGGGACTTGAGTTGCTACAGGGGAAATTTCAAATGGAAACTGTAGTGTGAATCTGGGCCTGGGTGGCAAAGGGCCTCATGTCTTCAGGAGGAAAATAGCTACAAAAAATAGTTCTTTCTTTGACTGAGTGTAAAAATTTAAGGAAACTTGCTAGTTAGTTCCAGAAACCCCAAGGTCCCTACACTTAAAGCAGAGCTATTTTACCAGCTGTATGAGGAAAATGAGTGGCCAAAAGAGGCATTTAAAAGACAAAAAACAAAAACTTCAACTGAGCTGAGTAACGATATGAAATGGGAAGCAATGGGAGCCCTTGGTCTAAGGGGAAGAAATTGTTTATGGAACACTGGATGGTGGCACCAAATCATCATCCATATAAGTGGTCTCTCTCCTAGTCACGTTCGGGACCATGTATCAGCTGCAGCATCCAGTCCAGATCCTAGGCCCAGTTGTTCTGGTTCGGATGGCGCCGTGAGTCTTCCTGGGTTCTGCTGGGTCATTCTGTGTTGTGTGTGGAGGCACTTTGGAGGGAGGCTTAAGGACCCACAATTGGTCCTCAAGGCGTGTCCATTTCTACTTATAGATAACTGAAAGGTAGGAAGTACAACTTTAGATACCAGGAGACTTTTTCAGAAAGAGACCAAGAGTGAGGCACAGAAGCATATGTTGCTGTGTCCTACTGAATGTGAAAGACTGAATCTGCGTCATAGAAATAAAACAAGATGAAAACCTTCTACTAATTGAACTTGATTGGAAATAAATAAATGCCCAGGAAGATACTTTCAACACATCAATTCTCCTCCCAGGGTAATCTTATAAATCAAGAAGCTCTCTGGGTACATGGTAGCTTCTCTTTGGACATGTGTGGGATGTGCCCCCTTGGGTGAGGGGTGGAAGATGCTGCCTTCTATTCCCAAGCCAAATGAGAGGGTCTTCAAAAGAATCCTTTCTGGGCTTTGAAGGACACGTCTCATGGTTGGGACACACAGAGGACTAGTGCCAGGCTTAAGCCTGAGAAAGCCCAAGAAGATTGTAGCCTTGGGTGGGTCTGACTACAGGAGACAATTAGAGGGGAGAGTTGGAGGTGTGGTCAAGAAAGCGGTTTTCCCAGGACTGAGGAATTGCTGGGGAAGTGGGACTTTCAGCAGTGAAACGGTCTTAGGCAAACTACGATGGTCTGTCACCCTAGGTGTTGTGTTGGGATTGGCCCACACTTCCAGCATTTGTGAGGGAAGGGAGGCCTGAGTGTTCCTTGTGGGTCTTCCCCCATGGGAGAGAGAACAGACAGAGCAGACACTTTATAATACAGAAAATCACATAAAATTTGGGGCTCTTCACATTGGGTGGATCTGATATTTTCAAGGCCATACTTTATAGCAGTATGTAGGCTTTAACTTGCCATGGAAACAAATAAGAAGGCATCTGGAGGGCCCAAACTTCTAGAAGGACTGCTAAAAAGCCTCCCTCTTTCCCAAAGAAGAGGCCAAACCATTTATCACAGCCAGAGGCAATGCATGAAATGACTGTAAAGAACAAATGAGTGAGTGCCCAATAAATCACAGTTGCTTGATTAATCGATAAAGATATTGATTTTGTTTTAGTGATATTTCACATCCCCTCCCCCTCTCTCAACCAAGGGATTTATGTAGCCACTGGAAGATAAATTTATCTTACATTCTTTGGGGCTTGTATTTGACCCAGTGTAACAGGAATTGATCATTATCTAAACGTTGTTTTGGCTGGAATGTGATTTGCTGTATTGTAATGTCTAGAGTTGCTCGTACAGGTACCATCATCTCTGGTTACATCTTTGTATGATACAGACTAATGTTTCTTATTGGGAATCCCCCTGGAGCTCTCCTTTCTCAGTTCTATGCCAATGAAGAAAAATAATACCAATTAATGGTAACATAGAAGGGGCCATGTCAGTGAAGACGGTTGTTCAGCAGTGGCTAATGCTCTCTGTGAGACTCTCGCAGGAGTGAAAAGGCCAGATGCTGTGCTATGATGCCACATCACGTTATCTCCTTCCTGAGGAAGGAAGGTTCCCAATTCCACAGCTGGAGGCACGGCTTCCTTCTCACACCTGTGGCGCTGGGGCTTACTGTAGGATGCATGTTTGCATGCTGCTCCTGGGGTAGAAGAAAACGGGAGGGCAGTTCGCTAACACTGGCATTTTCCAGGCACAGTCCAGCTCCTTTCTGCTCCTCATTGACCTCCCTGTGAGGGGAGCTCAGCCTGCATCATGGAGCTGGGGTGGCCTCATCATTCTCTCCTTGACCCAGGACAACCTCAAAAGACTCAGTACCAAGTCATCCAAAGTTGAAAGTAGTAAAATCTAAAAGATGAGCAATGTAATCACATGACTTATGCTTTTTTTTTTTGGTAGAAATGGGGTCTTGCTATGTTGCTCAGGCTAATTTCAAACTCCTGGCCTCAAGCCATCCTCCCACCTCGGCCTCCTAAAGTGCTGGGATTACAGGCATGAGCCACTGTGCTCAGCCTGACTTGTGCTTTTTTTTTTACTGTGGAAAGCAGTGCTGGATATTTGCTAATGGGTACTGATCCCTAGTAATGCCATTTATATTACACATCTTTAGTTTTTTTTAATTAAAAAAATTCTCAGTCTATTAGCTGGTCTTTTATGTTTGATCATACCTTTAAATTCAGATGCGCCTTTTTAAAAAAAAATTTAAACACATTTCTTAAGTATCTTCCCAATGTATATTCTTTCCTTTGGTGATCCTATCCAATCCCATGATTTAAATACCATCTATACACTAGAAACTCTCAAGCATATATTTCAGTTCTTTTACCTGAGCCTCAGACCTAACATTATTTAGCTGCTATGTTGCTTCTCCACTTGTCTCACAAACATCTCTACCTTAACATGTCCCAGCTGAAACCCTTGATATTCATTTACCCTTAAACCTATTCTCACCCAGACACCCCATTTCTGTGAATGGCATCTCCATTGACTCAGCTTTCTAAGCCAGGAATTGCTCAGTCTAATATTCACAGAAGTGACAGTTTTTAGAGGGTAAATCTAATTACATCATGTTTAAAATTCTTCAAAGTTTCCCCACAGAATTTAGAGGATAATACAAAATTTTTATTGTGGTTTTCAAGGCTGAGCAAGGTTGATTCCTACCTACCTCTCAGGACTCTGTTCATCTGCTGTACTCTAGTGACACTAGCCTCCTTTCTTCCCTTGAACACACCAAGATCTTTCCTGCCTCATAATCTTTGCTTTACTTTTCCCTTGCTTGGAACACGTTTTACCCCATGTTTCTTATCTCATGTTAAATGTTGCTTCTTCAAAGATGCAGTTTTGAACTACCCTATCCAAAGTAGGTCCTCCTTTAACAAAATATCTTTATTTCCTGTAGATCACTAGTCTCAATATGTAATTATTTTGTTCATTTACTCATTTGTTAATTTAGTGACTTCCCAGGCCTCCTCAGAAAATGTTTTTTGAGGCCAATGACCACATCTCTCTTATTGATCACCAAATCCTTAGTGCCTGTTTCAGTTTGTGGCACCTACAGCCATTCAGTATGTCATTTGTTGAACACATAAACATAACAAATGATAGGTAAACTCACTGAACAACTAGACTTCCCTCCCATCAAATCATTATCTAATACCAAAATAATTGACAATACTTTGTGCTGAGGAGGGTGTGGGGCAACTGCACTCTCAAGCAAAGTTGATAGAACTATAAATAGGTATAACTTTCCTGGAAGGCCAGAAGGCAATAGTATAAAACGTGTATGTTGTATGATCCAGCAATCCTATTTTTAGAAAATAATCACAATATGGGAAGAGATTTATGCTCAAGGAGTATATCATAGAGCTATTCATAATAGCACCAAATTGGAAACAACCCAAACATCCATTAAACTGTTCAAGTAAATTATATAGTGCACAAATACAAATGAATAATATGTGACTACTACAAATGGTATAGATCTATATTTATTGACATGGATGAATGTCCATGACATATTGTTGAGCAAAACTCTTAGATTACATATATTATGTACATATATTATGATTCTCTTCACACACAGTTGTTTATATTTAACTATATGTACATATATATCTAGAGAGAAAGTGGAGGAATGCTTATCCAAATGTTTATAGTGTATGTCTTGGCAATGGAAATTCAAATGATTTTGGCTTTTCTTGAGTTGTGGTTTTAACAGGGAGAATGTATATTTTTTCTACTGACAATAAAACTATCAATTAATATACCTATCTTACTTGATTCAATTTGTTTAGATTTGTATTGGGCAATATTTAATATGTATTTGCAAATAGGTTTTCTCCGTTTTCTTTTATGATGGGTTCGTTGGTTTTGGGAACAACCTCCTGGGAACAAGGTTAACCAAATAAAAGAAAAAAAAACTTGGAATAATCTTCTTTGTTTTGTTTTGATATGTATGCTCCAGAATAGTTTAAATACTATACGAATGGTCAGATCATCAAGCCATTAAAATATCCAGGTTAGATGCATAGAAGTGGAGGTGATGGTATTTCTTTGATAACACTTTAAATGTCTTCTGTGATTATTAGAATAGTCTGAATACTACTGTTTGATTTGTCAGTTTGGGTGTTTCATGTTTTCCTGGAATTTTCTTTATTTTCAAAGACATTGAGGAAAAATTTAAATAATAATTTTATTTCAAAAATAAAATCAAATATCATTTTGATTATATCATTTGTTTTTCCACTTTTGCTCAGTTAGCCTTACTAAGTATTATCAACTTTATTGTTTGCTTC
>NW_012142301.1:727493-728074 GCF_000956105.1 Propithecus coquereli
CACTCTCCCCCACTCCGTGGCCTCTCCCAGGCCTCTGCCAGCACGCAGGGCCTCAGGCCTATGGATCTCCCCTGGCTGTGATGCGGGCTGTGGGCAGGAGGTTCCCTACTCAGGATCGTAGCCTGAGCTGTCCTTATTCTCCTCCACAGTGGGGGCAGAACCAAGAGTGAGTCTGGGTGGGGCTGGGTTGAATAAGCCTGCCCTCAGGCTCTATAGCTGCTGTTAGAAGCCATCAAAGTTCTGCTCTTTGTTTCTGTGCAGAGTTGCTAGGAGGGGCTGAAATGGCTCCGCTCAGCTGAAAGTCTGGGCTTGGGGGGTGGGGCTGTCCAAGACCTGCACTCTGGAGCAGGTCTCGCTCCCCTCCAATCTCCCCCTCGCCCTGTCCTCCGCCAGGCCTCCACCAGCAAGCGGGGCCCTAGGCCGATGGATCCCCCCTGGCTGTGATGCGGGTTGGGAGTTTCCGCACCCAGGATAGTAGCCCGAGCTCGGTGTACAGCCCTCCCTTAGGAGGAGAGTTGCCGGTCAGGCACGCCAATCCGCCCCTGAAGGCGCACACTCCTCAGTAGGCTCCTTCACAGATC
>NW_012142301.1:738945-739298 GCF_000956105.1 Propithecus coquereli
AGAAACTAAAAAGAAACAGAGAGGACTTTGAAAGTATGTAAAAGGGCATTTTATATGTTTTCAGTGGAATACTTCTTTATCTTTCTTTTTACTTATGGGACCCTTGATTGGTTGACTTTCCGTAGTCCTCCAGATAATAAAGTTTCCACTGCTTACATGAGAAGTTGACTTCTACCCAACCACTCTTTGGGAGCATATTTTATTTTCTTTAAAGCACTTACTACTTGCAAAATTGTCTTATTTCATATATCTATTTGCTCTTGAAATCTGCCTTTTCTACAAGAATGTAAACCCCATGAGGACTATTACCTGCTATATCCCTAGATCAAAGTTTGAAGGTGCTTGATATACAG
>NW_012142301.1:739348-739666 GCF_000956105.1 Propithecus coquereli
TAATTCATTCTTAAAATGTTCCAAATAGTAAGTATATTTTTGAACATAGACTTTTTGAAAATATTGTTCTTCTTTGTTGCTGTCTCATAAGTAACCGGTCTGGAGATTTAGGATTGTCAGATGCCATCACACAAACACACACACACACAGACACACACACACACACACACACACACACACACTCACACACACTCCACTCAGACATATACTCACACACAAGGCTTAACAGTTTATCTTGTGGTATTTTAGTCCCAGTAAAGAAATTAAAGGTCAGTTTGTGGTTTTGCAACTGTAGAACATAAACATATTACATGAAAT
>NW_012142301.1:742699-743325 GCF_000956105.1 Propithecus coquereli
CCCACGAATATTTATATAATTCTGGGGCGGAGGTTGTTTTTGAAAAGCTTTCTCAGCATGGCACCAGAGGCAGAATTGACAATAGAAGTGTTCATGCAATTTTACTACATAAAAATTAAACTTGTGACTGTAAAGCCACAATAAACTTGAAAGGCAAACTAGAAACTGGATAACAATATTTCTATATAAAAAAGTTTAATATGTTAAATGTAAGATATGCTCATAAAAAATAAGAAAAATAACCTAGATTCTCAACAATAGAGGTCTGATGAAATAAATTATTGGCATTCATTAACCAAAATAAAAATATGCAGTCATTAAAATATAATTCTATATGGGACATGGGAAAATAATAATATTGGTAATTGAGAAAGCCAGTTACACTGTAGACTGTACAATATGACAAATATATTTCTATTTTTACTAAAAGTTAAATGGCTAGGACAACATTCTGGAAAGCTAAACAACAAAGTATTAATAATGATCATCTCTGGTTGATAATATATTTTTTTTTTGGTTGATAATATTTTAGGTAATTTTTAAATCTTGTTCTGATTTATCTATAATAAGCATGAATTACTTACATAAAACTAAAAAGAATTACATAAAAGTGTATTAAACACATG
>NW_012142301.1:743375-744190 GCF_000956105.1 Propithecus coquereli
TCTTGAAATCTGCCTTTTCTACAAGAATGTAAACCCCATGAGGACTATTACCTGCTATATCCCTAGATCAAAGTTTGAAGGTGCTTGATATACAGTGCAGATATGCCTAACAAATGTTAAATAAATTATGATGAAATCAACTCTGGCACTTAGATGGTCAAATTGATGTGTGACAGGTTATTTTGGTGACATATGTTTATAACACTACATATTTTTCTTCTGAAAAGAAATTGCCTGGAAAAAAAATCTTAGTATGTTGGGCCAATAGGTATGTCCTAGACAGATTTCATTGTCAAAGTAGATCTGGAGTAAAGGCAATGCCCCATTCATCCAGAGAAGTTCCATTGTCCAGGGGCCAAGAATAAGTGCTTGTTACCACTGATGCTTTACTTTAAACAATTCAAAAACATGCTATAACTCCCGCCCTTTGTACTACCAGAGTGAGATCAAGGATTAAAAAGCTCCAAGAGTTTCCAATCTCAGTGGAAAATTGGCTGTCACATGGAACGAGATATATACTAACTGATTTTGCTGTGCAATTGGGTTCTTAATGAAAGCAGTATAAAACAAAACTGCACCCTTCTGTATTTCATTTGTGCATCTTGTACCTTGAATAAAATGTAACTGCTGTAAATCTTTAAGTTGGGTTCAATAAAGCAATAATACTGTACTGTGCAAACTGACCATTTAGCTTAACGACTGATTTGTTACACCATTAACTTGTCTGCTGCCTTGTCTTAGGGCACTTTGCTAACTGAGTGGTTGTTAACTACAGTAATGAACAGATTCTTCCAAGGGGAAAACATCTTAAACTG
>NW_012142301.1:745672-747787 GCF_000956105.1 Propithecus coquereli
CAGATATATCACAGGTATCAGGCTGCTACTTTTTTTCCTGCCATTTTTATTTTATTTTGGATGAATTATTATCAAAAGTCTTTTCAAGTACTGTAGATGCCTTTGGAAACCATATTAAATCTTCTAGCTCCCTAGGGGCATAAGTTGATATTTAAAGTTTCTATGGATAGGTTATATGACAATCTAGTAAGTGGAATTCTGCCACCCAGAAATTTACAGATCATGGAAAAAATGATGCAGCTGCTGCTTGTATCTGTGCACTGCAGAGGCCCACAGCCCAGAAATGATGCTGGCCATGTACCACCATTGCTCATACTGGGCAATAAAAGTCTCTGGCCATAAACTTCCTGCTCCTGCCATGGCTGTGTTGATAGAACTCCATGCCAGGAGCATAGGCAGAGAAATGATTACCAAATACAATTATATAAAAAATGTGCTGCCACGATTTGGCTACTTTCTCTATATATCTTATTGTGGTCTACCACTGATGTTCTAAATGGGAATTGGATAGACCAATTCTTGCTCTTCTACGGTTTTTCTCTACTTTTTTCCTCCCATAAAGGAAGTATGGCATTACGTGTAACTAAGCTATCAGCGTGGGCTCCTGAGCCTGTGTTCAAATCCTGGCACTGCCACTAACTAATGTGTAACCTTGGACAAGTCATTTAAATTCTCTGATTTTTGGTTTCCACATCTGTGAAATGAAATCGATACTATTACCCACTTTGTAGGGTTGAGAGGATTAAATGGGATAATATGTGCAAAGAACTTAAGACAGTGATTGGCCCATAGTAAGTACTCAATCAATGTTAGCCATTATTATTGCCAGTGTTCATAACCTGTTGAAAAGCTCCCAAGTTTAGAGAACATCCTTGGTCATTGTAATGTTTCCATGAGTAGCTACAAGGGCTGGTTCATTCACATCCTTGGAGTTCTAACTATGTGCTAGCCACTTTATATTCAATCTTTCAACAACCCTAGGAGTTGATATTTCTTCCTACTTTCCAGATGAAGATATTGAGGCTAATAAAGACCTGCTCCTTTTCAAGAATGCCCTCCCTCTACACACCTGGTTTTGCTTCCTATTATAGCATCTCCAAAATTCACAGTTGGGGTCTTCCAGCAATCCCCCCAGCCACCTCCCCTCCATCAGACCTGGTGATTTTCAGGGGGCATTTAAAGATCCTTTAGTGAGTAGCACATAATAAGAATTGCTGGTGGTTCTGCTCTGGCCTTTTACCAGAGTTCTAATAAGTGGATTTTGCTCAATCTTGGTGAACGAGCTCTGAGTAGAACTTCATTTCTTCTTGATTTTGGATACTGCCTTTTGTTCAATCATTTTAGGACAATTGTCTTGCTGAACTCCAGTTTCTGCATCCTGCTGCCATACTGCATCCATACAGAGTGGCGGCCCAGATCTCCACCACATGTGTACCTATTGTCGTCTCTTCCACCCCAGGCTCTGCTTTGTCCACTTGTAGGCTGTCCGCTAACAAAAACCACCTGCTTACTTGATCCTCTGCCTAATGGCTGTTGGCTCCTTCAATGTGCCACTGGCCAAGGCAGATTTTATCCCTGCTGGAGTGTCATTGGATCAACAGCAGGCTTTCTGTACTCACTCTGTCAGACCTATGGGTCCTTCCAAATCTGTCCATCCTGCCAAAAACAAAGCTCTGGTTCTGGGATCTGTAATCTGTTCATGTCAGAACCCTCTTAACTCCTTTAGTGGCCATTAATGCTAGCCAATAAATAAATTTCTCATCCTCATCCTATGAGGACAGATCCATCATGGACCTGACATCTTGTCCACATGGAGAGCCTGGGAATCAGGGAATTTGTTCATATGGAAGATGTTTCTTGCTTCTGAATGGAGGAAGTAAGTTCAAATGACCATTTCAACTTTTACTCAAAAAGACAAAATGGGCACATTTCATTTCGAGATAATGAAATTATTTATAAAATTATATTGATTTCTCAAGCTTTTAATGTTTAAATACTTTTCATCAGCTGTCAAGAGATAAAGATGCCCATAGGAAGCAGAATGAACTAAATAGAAAAGTCAGTTCTCTGACTAGAGTGGAAAACTGCATTATCTGAAATTCTCTTGCCTATCTC
>NW_012142301.1:747837-749420 GCF_000956105.1 Propithecus coquereli
GTAGTGTATGAATTGAACCTTACTTCTTTGAATTCAGGCTGCTTGGCTGGGGCTTTTGAGCCATGGAAATATGGCCCATATCTCCCTAGCCTCTTGCTGGCACCTCATGGCCTCAGAACTATTGTCAGCTTTCCCCTAGTACACATCTTCACCAGATATCCTCCATTTGATTCTCGAGATCCACTCTTTAGCTTTCTCTCCCCTCCTCTGTGCTCTAGAAGGCTGACGTGTATGAACTGCATGGTCTGGCTTTCCTTGCCCTCTAATTTCCAGATAGGTTTGGCTATTTGGAGGCATTGACAAAAATTAGAGGGTGGAACATGAGAGAGGCTGGGGTACTCATTTCCCGGACTCTTGTCTTGTTTGTCTATTTTTTGGTGGTGTCTGTATCCTCCTACCACAGACCACATCTCCTGTCCAACAGCCTTTCCTACAGCTCCAGCTCCCTCCCTGTGGCAGGCTGATAATGGTCCTCACTGATATCTATGTCCTAATCCTCCGAAACCATGAATATTATCATATATAGATAAAAGGTCTTGCAGATAGGTTTAAGTTAAGGATCTTGAGATGAACAGTTTACTTTGGATTATCCACTTGGGCCCTAAATGAAATTAAAAGTATCCTGTACTTAAAAGAGGGAGATAGAGGGGCATTTGACCACACAGAGAAGAGAAAAAAGCCATGTAAAGGGAGCAGAGTCGAGAGAGAAGATGCCACACTGCTGGCTTTGAAGATGGAGCAGGGGACGATGGGCCAAGGAATGCAGCTCTAGATGCTGTAAAAGGGAAAGAATTGGGTTCTCCCCTAGAGCCTCTGGAGGGAGAGCAGCCTTGCCCAATACCTTAATTTTAGCTGTGTAAGACTAATTTTGGACTTCTGGTCTTCAGAAAAACTTTTCATTGTTTTAAGCCATCAAGTTTGTGATCAGTTTTTTCCTGCAGCAATAGGAAACTAGTACACTTCCCTTGCCCTTTCATGCCTGTTGAGAATTGCTGCTGCTGTTGCTAACTCTAGGTTGCTTCATGGCCGCTTGTTGGTCTCCCTTAATCTTCCCCCACCTTCGTAAGATGTCCCATTCATCACACTCTGTCGAGTCACCTTTTAGAGCATGCCACCTGTGCCCTTCTGGTGCCCTCACTGATACACCTCCCTTCCTCTGCCAAGGCCAGGAGAATTATGGCTGGATGTTCTTGTTTAACTTTCAATGAGTTTCCTGTGGGCAAAGACAATGAGTTTTGTTTTGTTGTGTCTGTTTTTATAAATGGATTAATTAGTGTAGGAAAGTTGTCGGTCTGTATTTGGGAAAATACACTGAGGTACCACTGGAGCAAGAATCAAAAGGATCCTTAAAGGCTGTCATTTACATTTATGCAGATATACCATATGATCTGAGCTACACATGATCCGCAAGTCTTACATAAATAGCCTTTATATTGTCAAAGCAACGGTCTACTTTGCCAACCATAATATGAAAACGAAATAATTCAATACTGAAATAATTCATTCTTAAAATGTTCCAAATAGTAAGTATATTTTTGAACATAGACTTTTTGAAAATATTGTTCTTCTTTGTTGCTGTCTCA
>NW_012142301.1:750958-751843 GCF_000956105.1 Propithecus coquereli
TTGTCTGCTGCCTTGTCTTAGGGCACTTTGCTAACTGAGTGGTTGTTAACTACAGTAATGAACAGATTCTTCCAAGGGGAAAACATCTTAAACTGGGAAGCTCGTGATATCATGGACTGACATTTGAAAGGTGGCCACGGAATAATGCATAGATTTAAGAGTTATTAATGTTTAACCGTGGAGGCATTGTAGGACCTCAAAAAATAGCTTTGGAAGTGAAATCAGCAAAAGAAAAGGCATGTAGAATCTTGCTAAAGCTCTGCAATTTGCACATTACATGTCAGATTTCTTAACTGCTACTTAAAAAAATATTTGTATTCAGATTACATGGTTTAGAAAATGTGGTACTATTATTAAGAGTAGCAGCCACAGCATTTATTTTCTCTTTTTGACCAGTGTACTCTCTGATGTAAAAATATCCCTCATATCCTCTGAAAAAAAATACATGAAGCTATGGAGATGATCAATTCAGAATTAAAATAAGCCAATAGGAAGATGCAGTGTTCTCTAAAACACCCTGGGCACAGGAAGGAGAATGAATGACTCGGAACTAGGGCAGGAATGGAGATGTTTGCTGGTCTCACGTAGTCCAACCTGGACGCCAACGCTGGAGGTAATATTCCCATGTCTTTATGCAGTACAATGGTACAACTTCTAAAGAAATGTAATCCAAACCCTTCATTTTACAGAAGAAACTCTCGTGTGTTCTCCTTTGAATTTTTGTAATATACAAAGGCCTTTTTGTCCCCCGCAAAGCAGCTTCATCTCAGCATTCTTTTAGAAAACAAGCCATCTCACAGTTTTTGGTATGTGATTTGCCAAGATTATATTAGTCTACTCTTTCAAAAACATAGTAAATGAAAAAAAAAAGCCACGCAAATGTTG
>NW_012142301.1:751893-753387 GCF_000956105.1 Propithecus coquereli
AAAAGGTCCCCAAATTTCTTAAGCCCCTGGGAAGATTTCTCAGTGGGCATATTAGAGTAAAGAGCAAGAAGAGACAGTAACTACTTCTACTGCTAAAAACCAGCCACTCATGCTTGTGCCTTTGGAACACTGGTTGCAGATCAGTAACCACCACCCTACAATAAAAGGTGAATTTGTGCCTTCAATATGAATTTGAAGATATTTAGAGGAAGACATAAATTGTTTTCTTTCATACAGTTATAGGCATGAAATCTACCATCATGTTGGGACAAATATATATTGTGTTTTGGGAGAGACAATATCAGAAATTGTCAACAAGGAAGAGACACAAGGCACTGTATTTACTATCCTAAGGGCATACTTCAAGTAGTACAACAATGATTATGATAAGGTCAATTGCTTATATACATCACACACACATTGATTATAGTGGTTTTAAAAAAGTGAGCTTGTGACTATAGAGAAATGAATGTGATGCATCTTTAGCAATACTATTACCATTGACTTTGATTGCTCAGTCCCTGCATCAACTGCAGTTGCCTTCTATGGTGATATGGCTTCTCTGTGCTAATTCCTCTTGAGCTGAAAAATATTGGGGCAGTTAAATGAAGACTGAATTGTCCAAGAAGCATTTGCCTATCAGATCCCCTGATCTCTCCTGTGCCGGTTTTCTGGGAAAACTGGGTGAAGCTTTATCAATCTGATTCAAAGTTTTGTGAGGAATAACTCATGTCAGCATCGTTCTGGTTTGATGCATCCATTTCTCCTTTCTGTGTGTGTCTCTTTTGCTTGCTAGAGTCTAAGAGCAGATTATATCCAGTGACAGCCATAACCTCAAGACTAGCAAAAAATATGTATGTAAAGGTCATTTCTTTATCCAGTATGTTCTTTCTTTCATCAATTGTAAATGTTTGATCGAAGATAACATCTTGGGATACATTGCCATTCGAATTTTTAAATTCAGATTCATGCTTAGATCAAGGGTCATCCACCTGTGGGGTCTCAAGGAGGAATGAAGAAGGACTCAAGGGTTGCCTGTCTCTGGGGTGGTGTTTCAGTCCTTAGAAGAAGAGTTGTGTTATTTTGGATATAAAACTGGGAATACCGAGGATAATGGAGTGAGGCATCTAGGAATTTAACAAAAAAATCTTCTGTATTCTGGTTTGTAAAGTCTATCAGAAACCTCACAATGCACTTTACTTCTTCTCCTTTTATAAATAGAGTAGTTCTGTCTACACTTGATGAGGCTTCAGGCCCACCAGATACATCTTCCTTCCGCCAAGTCATATTTTTCCACCTCTACCTCCTCATTTTCAATTTTTGAATCTTTAGTGGTTCTTCATCTGCTCTAAGATCTTGAGCCTCTGGTAATTAGCTTCTAGGTACCCCTCATCTGAACAAAAGTGTGGTGGCCAATATAAGCAAAAGCTGAAGAAGTGAGGGAGAAGGCTCATAGAATGGCCAGTTGGATGCTCAGTCCCTGCCCTGGGTCCC
>NW_012142301.1:760007-761011 GCF_000956105.1 Propithecus coquereli
TCTCTGACAAGCCATTCTAATTGCTCCACATTCTTGCTCACACTTGATTTTGTCAATCTTCTTACTTTTAGCTATTGTGATGGATATGTAGAGGTATATTACTATATTTTACTGATGACTACTGTTTACTTTACTGATGACTAATGAGGGTGAGCACTTCTTGTATGTCCATTGACCCTTTGTAATTCCTTTTTTCTGATGAGCCTACTTAAATCCCTTGCCCATTTTTCTACTGCATTGTCTTCTTACTGGTTTTCAGGATTTCTGACTACAAGTCCCTTGTTGGATAGATCCGTTGTGAGTACATGCCTTCATTCTGTGGATTATTATCTTTAACGTCTTAGTTTTAATGTTGCCTAACATAGCAATCATTTCCTTTATTGTATGGTTAGTGTTTTTTGTACCCTATTTAAGAAATCTTTGCCTACCCAAGGCCATTAAAATATTCCCCTCTGTTTTCTTTGTGAAAGGAGTAGAATCAAGATTACTTTTCATCTATATGGATGTCTAATTGACCCAGTATTATTTACTTTACTATTGTAAAGACCATTATTTCTTCAGTTTACTGTGGCATCATCTGTGTTACAAATCAGGTGATTTGTATATATGTGAGTCTGTTTCTGGATTTTCTTATTCTCTTTTTTTGGTCTCTTTATTTATCTTACTATGGTAATCATTATTGTTCTACAATAAGTATATTATGTGGTAAATCTAAAATTTAGCTCTTTTTTAAGATTGCCTACATTACATTTAATCTTTCGTATTTTGACATAGATTTTAAAATTACCTTAGGAATTTCCAAAAGAAAACTACTGAGATTTTAATTAAGACTACATTATATCTATCGATCAATTTGAGAAATACTGCATTTACTATATTGAGTCTTCATTCCCTGAACTTGTTATACCTCTTCATGGATTGAAGTCTTCTTTAATGTCTTTCAATAAGATTTCATAAATTTTTATCTCGAGCTCATGCACATTTTTTTGTTAGATTTACTCCTA
>NW_012142301.1:761981-803229 GCF_000956105.1 Propithecus coquereli
TTATATTATTCTACTTGGTAAATTTTCTGTAGTTCATATGCATTTTGCAGTATCTATCCAGTTTCTATAGTGGATAGATTGCTGAATTAAACAGAGATATGATAGGAACCATCACCCCTGCATCCTTTAGATCCGTGGTCCCCAACCCCAGGCTGCAGACCAGTACTAGACTGTGGCCTGTTAGAGACCAGGCCACAGAGCTCCGCAGACCCCCACCGCTGTCTGTGGAAAAATTGTCTTCCATGAAACTTAAGAAGAAGCAGGGGTGGTGGCGCACAGCAGAACGTGAGTGGTGGGCAAGTGAGCAAAGCTTCATCTGTGTTTACAGCCACTCCTTGTAGCTTGTATCACCACCTGAACTCTGCTCCCCCCAACCCTGTGGGTGGAAAAATTGTCTTCCGTGGAACTGGTCCCTGGTGCCAAAAAGGTTGGGGACCGCTGTTTTAGATCTTTAAGATTGCTATCCGTGGCATGCAATTTTGTTTTTGGTTTACTGTCTTGCTATCTTCACTGTCAAGCCCTGTCCCTCCAACCTTACTAGTTGTTATGGTGCTTGCAGTCCCTGGCTTCTAACAATTAGGCACTGCTGCCTTCTGGCTTCAGGTTCCCTCATCCCCACTGTTATTAGTGAACCATGTTCTGTGACTACTCTCCTGTTGTCATCCCTGGCCTGTGGAGAAAAGCCATGAAGAATCCTCTTAGTGATGCTGGTGCCCTTCTCACAGCACATTCCTTATGGTCTAGGTGAATTGTGTGTCCTTTGGGCACTTCTGTGGAACGTAATCCACTGGCAGGTCTTCTGGCCTCATATAATGTAGTCATTCCTCCAGGCTCACCTTACTCAGCCACTTTACCTCGTTCTCTACTGTCTGCTGCAGTGACTCCAGCATTTCAACTTAGCTCAATGTGTGCCACCTCTTTCTCCAGATTTCTAAGAGACACTCTAGCAGAGAATTTGCCTCAACTCCTAGGGTCCTTGCCAGGGTGTTAATTCCTGTACTCCAAGAATCAGCCACACCCTGTTTGATTGAGTTGATAGATGCTGTAATGAGCTCCAGAGTTCTTTCTGTCAGTGGTTGATTCTTGCAGGAAAGAACCAACTGCAGAGATGTTCTTTTGTGCGTGTAATAAGCTCTAGTCCCTCAGGAGGAGCACTTGAATGCCCCAGGCTTTGGAAGGGGCCCCGTAGCTCCCAGGGGGTTGCTTTTTCTCCACCACAGCAGAGGTGGGTGGAGGAGTGAGGCTGGGTGTGGTTAGGTTGGGTGAGCCTGGAAGGCGTTGGCAGGGCTCAAAGGTCATTTTCCTGGCTGTTAGGGGGAGCCACTGGGAGGAGGGTTGAGGCCAAGCTCCCCAACTCAGGAAAGCTGCTTGTGAGGAAGGGGCTGCAATTCCCTGATTGCCTGTCGGAAGTGAGCTTTGCCCCTTTTGTGTTACTGCTGCCCTCTGGTGTCTGGTTGCAAATGGGTGCTTGAACGTTCCACACTCTGTTACTATGGTGCCACGGGCTGGAATCTTCCCCACTGGAGGAACCACACTCGTCCAACAACATGGCTTTCTTGTGGGGGTGTGGGTGCTCCCCCAGATCACCGTGTCTTAGGTCCCCATAGTATTCTCCCATCAGTTCTGCCCACATGGGCTCCCTCACCGCCCAAGTCCAGGTCCCAAATCTCCCCTTGTGTCCCCTAGCAAACTTCTCACATCCTCGGGGCACAGGATCCGGCC
Source organism: Propithecus coquereli (assembly GCF_000956105.1). Taxonomy (NCBI): domain Eukaryota; kingdom Metazoa; phylum Chordata; class Mammalia; order Primates; family Indriidae; genus Propithecus; species Propithecus coquereli. The sequence continues at coordinate 763,704 of NW_012142301.1, forward strand.
TGCATGTCTGACCCACGGGTGTGCATCTCTGGGAAATGCTGGGGGGCAGGGAATTCCCAGATTGGGTACTCCAGGTCCACTGCAGGTTCTCAAGGGGAAAGACATAGGCCCTACTCTCTGTGGAAGCCTCAGCATGGAGAAGGTGCCGGCTGGGGAGAGGTGGCTGCTCGCCATATTTTTGCCTCAAACTTCTCTCCCCTCCTGGTTGAAGTGGGTGGTGAAAAGGCAGGGAAGGATAAGAGTCTGAATAGAAGAAAGCTGGTTCTCTGGTCTATTGTGTCGCTCACTTTGGATGGGAAACCTGCATGGAAGGTCCAAACTCTGGGATCATACAAGTTCTGACCACAATTCTGTGGTTGCCACAGTGCTTAGGCTTGTGGGGGTGGAAAAGCCTCCAAGTAACCTGGTAGACTGCTGATCACTGAAGGAGTGTGGGAGGGAGAAAGGGATCTCTCCTTACCCCTTCACTGGGCTTGAAGCCTGTCTGGGTTTGATCCTTGCTGATATCTTTTTTCCATTTTCCTCTTCATTCTCTATCTTACAGTTTTCCTTTGTGAGGTCCCTGGCAGACTCTGGTACTTCTTCCTCTGACATACCCTGTGTCCTTTCTCCCCTCTCCTTTATCTGAAATCCTTCCTTAACTCCAGGACGGTCCGGTAAGCAATGTCTCTAGTAAGCCATCTCGCCCCAGAATCCTGGGCTTCAACTTCTTAGTCTAGCTCCCGCAGACCCTACTCAGCAGGCAGAATGGGCTAACGTACCACAAAGGGCTATGGGATTCCCCGCTCCCTCTAGGGCTCCTCTTACTTCACTGTTCTTGTATGTCTTATTTCCTTGTATCTTTCAAATGTCAAAATCATCACACTGGAAAGCGTGTTGCTCACCACTGGAACCTTTTCCCAGGTTACCAAGGATGAATTGTTTAGTAATTGAACTACTATCTTGTGCCAGGGACTCATATGCCATTTAGGATGGGGGTCCTCCACCAGCCAGGTGGTGAATAATGCAATCACATAACCTTATTTCACATTGAAGTTTTACTATATTTTCTTTGACCACACTCAGTACCTGCTATGCCAGTTTCAGTCTTCTGGGAAGCTGACTCTAAGACATAATTTGAAGTGTAAGAGATTCACGGGGGAAATGCTTGTGAAAGGTATAGGGGAGAGAGAGCAGGGGTAGGCAGAGAAAGACTGATATAGATCTGATGCCTGTGAGTGCAGAGAAAAGAAGGAAGAGGATTGGGTAGAATGAGTCTCAGATCAGTACAGCTCTGAGATAGGCTCAGTTAGGCTAATAAAGAGCTGCGGAGTAAGAGTGCTCATTAGAAGACTTCCACAGTGGGCAGTAGCAGCCTGGGAGAGTATATGGCCTCAGCACAAGTGCTTCAATAGATTCCAAAGTACGGCATTTGGAGGCTGTTAGCTAACTGCAATCTTTGCAGGTTGCTCTCTCTTCAATGGAAACTGGAGTGCATACCTCCATGGCTGTCCTTGCTGTCATGGTAGCCATTGGTTGCCTTCAGACACATGTTCTTACATATTATTCAGCTTTTCTAATTCGTCTTTGTGGGAAGATTACTCTTCTTTGACTGTTTATGTCATTTTACAAAGAACTTCCAGAAAGAAATGGTTCAAAACTACCAATTCTTGACATCAAACTATATTTAAAAATTTTATTAAAACAAATAATATTAAAGAGTCTTATTTATGCTTATGGCTATGACAGAGATGTTAGATTAAAGACAGTTTCTTGGCAACTAAGTTGGTTTTCTTTTCTTCTCCCTTCTTGGGGAAGAGCTTCTTTGGTAACTACTACCCAACATGTCCTAGTGACCACCAGAAATGAAACTTTTATGGGGGAAATAATGCTACTTCATCAAATCTTTGGTCCTCAAATATTTTTTCTACTACTCTTTCCTAGTTTTACCCTCCCTGTTCCAGATTGATTTCCTCACTATTGAGATTACTAATGGCTTTGTATTGACTTGATGGGGAGGGGTGGTATAAAAAGGCAGGGGGCCTGGAGATAATCTTTACTCGTACAGGATTGAGTCACTCCAGGTCAAGAACTATTTTTAAAAAATTATCTTTGTTTATAGATTGAAGTACATAATATGTTTTTAATTTTTGAATGATTGAATAAAGAATGATGTACTTGTTGGATAGGAGTAGGGCACAGTTCACTCAGGATACATCTGATAGTAAAAGAAGGAATTTACAGTGACCATAGTCCTCTTCCTCTCATGAGATTCTGTGCAGGAAAATTTTATTGTGGTAGCTAGTTACTACCTGAAAGATACAGAAAGCCTAACTTTAAAGTGAGAAGAAATAGTGGGTTAAGTAGTGAAGATGGGGAGCATAACTGTAAATCTATGAAGAGTCAGTGTGGTATTGAGTGGGGAAGATAATGGTGCATGGGTTGATGGGACAATGGTTAGTGGGAAGTGTTAGAGGGAACAATACAATATAGTAAGATTGGAGCACTATGGGTGGTTGGCCAAATCTGGACTCCTTCCTGCTTGTATAAATAAAGTTTTATTGGAATACTGCTTCACCTATTTGCCTATACATTATGGCTGCTTTCATGCCACAACAGCAGAGTTGAGTAGTTGCAAAAGCTGAGAGAATTTACTATCAAGCTCTTTGTAGAAAACATTTATAAACTCATAAATACAGGCTTACATGATGAAGACCAAAATCACCAATTTCTAGTTTGGTCTGGAAGCAGGAAGACTTGTTTGGAGATTTCCGTTAATATAGTTCTGACATTTTGGCAACACTGATTCTGATCTCTTTTACTCATCTCCTAGATCTCTCCCCCTCCATAGTCTTCACTCTTTCCTGTTTCTTCCTCTTTTCTTCTCCCTCTGCTCCTTCTATGGCATTTGCTTTCCTCTTCACCTTCTCATCTTCTTTTTCTTTTCCTTTACTGTGTCATCTTTTTCTTCTCTTTCTACATTAAGAATATTAGTTATCTACATTTTCTGCCACATTGTTAATAACCTGTAAACAAGGTTGAAATTATTGATCCAATATACTTAGCCTTCAGTACACTTTTTTCGAGGTTAGGATTTCTAATACCATGTGTTCCACACCTCTGCCCTTCCTTGAAGTACCGAATCCCACAGTGGATTTCACACTAAATCCACTCACATCACTTGCTTTGGCTGCATCTTGCTGCACCAGTTTATATGAATGTCACCACCTGCAGTTTAAATAATGGACAATTTCACTGTCTCAACAGAGCCTCTGACTTTCATGTCATATTTCTTCTCTGCCTCCTATAAAGAAATGCCTATATTTTCCTCACCCAGGTTATTACAAATCTAGTCACTATTACAGAGGCACAATTTTCTAGTCCTTTTAGTTTTGCTTGTATTGATTTTTTAGCTCTATTTTATTTACATTGCTTTTAAAATAATATGTGGGCATTTTCATTCATAAAGGTGACTTGATAAAAGAATATTGTGCTCTTTGTACAGTAGTTCCCCCTTATCTGCAGGGAGTATATCCCTAGACGCTTGGTGGATGCCTAAAACCACAGATAGTACTGAACCCTATATATACTATTATTTTCCTATACATACATACTTACGATAAAGTTTACTTTATAATTTAAGCACAGTAAGAGATTAATAACAATAACCAATAATAAAATAGAACAATTATAATTTACTGTAATAAAAGTTACGTGAATGTGTTCTTTCTTTCAAAATATCTTATTGTACTGTACTGCAGGTGATTGAAACCACAGAAAGCAAAACCCAGCTATACATACATACTTACGATAAAGTTTACTTTATAATTTAAGCACAGTAAGAGATTAATAACAATAACCAATAATAAAATAGAACAATTATAATTTACTGTAATAAAAGTTATGTAGATGTGGCTGCTCTCAAAATATTTTTAAATTTTTATTTTATTTTTAAATTTTTATTAATATATCATATTTTTACATATTTTAGGGTACATGTGATATTTTGATACATATATACAATGTGTGATGATCAAATAAGGGTAATTGAGATAGCCATCACCTTACACATCTATCTTTTCTTTGTGTTGAGAACATTATACTTCTAGCTATTTTGAAATATACAATGAATTATTGTTAACTATAATTTCTCTACTGCACTATTGAATACTAGAGCTTATTCCTTCTATCTAACTGTATTTTTGTACCCATTAACCAACTTCTCTTCATTCCCCTCAAAATATTCTATCGTACTGTGCTGAAGGTAACTGAAACCATGGGGAGTAAAATTACGAATAAGGGGGACTGCTGTACTCAGCAAGCAATTTTTTCTCACTCGAGATCCCTATTTTTAAATAAATTAGGCAGTATTTTAAATGTAAGTAGTAAGTGCTTCCTGTAAGAGATTTTTTTTTCTGATGAGAGCCTCGATAGAGCTCTGATTTTATTTTGTTCTTTCCTTTTGTTTTCCTATCAATTTGCTAATTTTCCCGCATTCACTAAGCTTCGTAAGATATTTTATAATTGCATGAATTCCACCACAGTTCCTGGCATTTTCCATGAACAACCAAAATAAAGAGGATTTGTGGACTTCAAGGTAAGTTAACCTAAACTCTGTCATCCGTAACTCTATATTCTCATACCTCTTGGGCCCACATTCTGTTCAATAAGCACCTACTTTCTGTGTAGCAGATTGAAAAGAAATCACAGAGTATTAAAAAATTTTTTAAAATAATTTCTGGAAAGGTTAAGTTATGAATAAAGAAAAAGCAAAATACATAGTATAAGCAATTAAGAATTTTAATGCGGTTTACAGTAATAAATATTAATATGTAATTATCTTCAGTCATATGCTCTTGTTAAAGTTGCAGGGCAGTCCACATTAAGATATTAAATGGGATTTCAACTACTTAGGCAATAATGGTATACAAGATGTATTAATTGTTCTATTGGAAACCAATCTAGGAAATTTTTGTGAAGAGTCTTAAATGATGGTGGCTCTGGTGAGTAATATGGAAGCTTTAGTTTAAGGTTGCTGCTATTGTAAGACTGAGAATTTCATGAAAATTCCAGTTTGAAGAAGGATGGTTCAGGAAGGCTATTCAAGATTTCTTCCTTCTGTGAATTTCTGGACCCGCTTTGGCTAATTCCACAAAGCAATTTTTGGAGAAGCTGACAAAAGAGCTTCAGGCATCCGGTATAAACCAAACTTGGCCCTGAGAACCCATTCAACTCCCTTGACTTAAACAAGGTCATAAAACCTTGTTAATATTTATATGATTTCTAGCTTTATATTTAAATAAAACTTTTATTAAAACCCATATATATAATTTTTTCCTTAGAGTAAATTCATAGAAATAGACCTTTTAGATCAAAAGGTATACATATTTTTGGAGATTTTGATACTTATTGGAAAAATGTACATTAGAAAATTTGTAACAATTTATTATCCGCTGGCATTGTATGAGTTGAGAGATCCTATTCTCCACTCCCCACTCTTCATCCAGCCTTCCAACATTTATTGCTTTTCAAAAGTATTTGTCAGCCAGATAGATGAAGACGATAATTTATTATATTAATTTGTGTCTCTTTGATAATAGTAATGTAGTCAGTTTTTCATGTTTTTTGGCATATAAATATTCTGTACCTCTCTTATGGCATTTATTCAATTTTTTTTAACTTTTCCATTGTTTTGCCATCATTAATCTGTGTCTACTTGTGCCTAAACTATGTTTAGATAGAAGAACTTACTCCAACAGATAACAGTGACAGAGTTGGTCAGACTAACAAAGAACTTTCTAATAGTTAGGATTATTTGTAAGTGGAATAGATTATTTTTTGAGGCAGTGGACTTCTCTGTGGAAGCATCTATTTTTGGTGATTTCTCCAGTTGCTAATAATTTGGGATAGATGGTTTCCACCATCCATTCTACCCTAGAAGCCCTAGGATCCTTTTGAATTTTTCTGTAGAACACTTTACACTATGATGCCTTGTTTTTTCCCTGGAGAAAAAAAAATACTAAATTTTGTCCCAGTAGTTAAATATAGTTTGAAAACATCTGTCCCTTAGAGGAAGTAAGAATCAGTAACGTAACTTTTGGTAATGTACTTGAGCCTGGACTAAAATGTCAACCTATAAATCCAGCAGGTGGAATATTCTTCTTCTTCAATGGAAGCCCAGACGATGATATAAAACGTGCAAACCTTACTTTCATTTACACACTCATTTGAAGTAATACAGTAAGGCAACACTAAGAGCAATAATCATTTTGACATGAAATGTAACATTAGGCTTTTTTCCACTTTCAACATAAACAGTGCATTTATAGTTCGCTTAACACTAAAAGGTAATTTTCTCCTAATGAACAGAAGAGTTGTAAAAAAGAAAAAAGTGTCATGATATAGGAAGAGCAGTGACTAACTATTTTTAATGGAATTATGCATGCTTGATTCTTATTACCATAATTAGCTTTCCCCGTGTTATGGGTTTTGTGGTTTGTATGTGAGTAGAGTACTAAATCAATTGCAGCCTCATCAGGGCCTGAAAAGAAGTTCAAGCCAAATGAACTTTCCCATATGGATGTAAAATAAACTACCATAAATTAACATGAGGTTCTTTTTTTCATGCTCTTGTAGAGCCTGAATTCACCAAGAATACATCTTTTCTCGGAGATACAGTTACATCATATTTGGAGAAGTAAAGGTACTAAAATAAAAATATAAATGTGCCGTTCCATCACCTTTTCTTATCTTTTCCCCTATTATTTTTATTTTCTGTGAGCTAATTTGGAATACTTGCTGCAGTGGGGATGAATTATTCTATAAGTTGAGGTAAGAAAGGAAAAAGAAAAGGATGCAATATATGGAAACTGGAAATATAAAGGCCAGGCTTTACTTATAGCTCTCATTATATGCAGAGGACTATATCTTCCTATTATATTAAAAAAATTCTCTTGGGGAATTTTTGTCATTTGGATGGCTCTTGGTTCATCATCATCATCTTGTATTGTTAATATCATCAAACACATAGGGGCCTATTCTGTATAAATATGTTAGCAACAGTGCATTTTTGAAATCACAATTTGATGCTGATACCAATGGTATTGATAAATACTAGGTTTTTACAGTGTACCAGGGTCCTGAGCTATGCCATTCACAGATGTTATGTTATCTCATATGTTAATTCTCATAACAATCCAGTGAGGTAGATGCCATTATTAAAATCCATTTTATAGATGAGGCATATGAGGCTCAGAGAAGTTAAATGACTTGACCAAGTTTATCTACCTATAAGAAATAGAATAACAGTAGTAGCTGAGTTCTGATTCTCGAGCCTATACTCTTAATCAGTATGATTTGCTACCTACCCACCAAACATCTCAGAGAGAAAAAATTAGAAATTGACAAACATAAAGGGAACATGAAAAATTTAAACCATGTATATGTTAAGAAAGCCAATGCCTAGGCCAGGTATGGTGGCTCATGCCTGTAATCCCAGCACTTTGGGAGACCAAGGCAGCATGATTGCTTGAGCCCAGGAATTTGCAGCTACAATGTCTGAGCCACTGCACTCCAGCAATGTCCCCTTTATCATTTAGTTCAAAGAATCTTTTGATTTCCATCTTAATTTCCTCCTTGACCCAACTATTGTTCAGCAGTAGGTTGTTTAGTCTCCATGACTTTTGTGTAGAGATGAGTATTTCTGTTGGAGTTGATTTCTAATTTTATTCCACTGTGGCCTGAGAAGATACGTGGTATAATTTCTAATTTTTGAATTTGTTGAGACATATTTCGTGGCCTAGGATGTAATCAATCATAAAGAGCGTTCCATGGGCTGATGAGAAGAATGTATATTTGATGGTTTTGGGGTATAAGGAAATTGTTGAAATTACAGAAATGGAATTCAGAATGTGAATGGCAAATAAGATGAATGGAATTGAAAAGAAAGTTGAAAACCAACAGAAAAAAGCCTCCAAAATATTTCAGGAAATTGACAAAAAAGTTACTAAAGAGCTTGGCAAAATTAGGAAGGATATAACAGAACTTAAAGAAATGAAAGAGTCTTTCATTGCAGTGATTTCCAACACACCGCAGAAAGTTTCAGCAACAGACTAAACCAAGGAGAAGAGAGAACCTCAGAGCTTGAAGACAAGGCTCTTGAGCAACCCAATCATTTAAAGAGGCAGAGAAGAGAATGACAAGGGCAGAGCAATCAGTTAGAGAGATATGGAACTATGTGAAGTGAACAAACATACGAATTGTAGGTATCTGTGAGGGAGGTATCTGTAGGTATTCCAGCATTCCTGGAAAATCTTGGTACCTTATTTCGTTTGTTTGGTGAGGTCATATTTTCCTGGGTGTTTTTGATGCTCATGGATGTTCATTAATATCTGGGCATTGAAGAGTCAGGTATTTTATTTTCATCTTTGTAATCTGGACTTGTTTGAACCCATCCTTCTTGAGAAGAATTTCCAGATATTCAAAGAGAATTGAGTGTTGTGATCTAAGCCTTTGGTCACTGCAGCCGTATCATCACTGGGGGTGCCCCAAGCCCAGTAATTCTCTCACTCTTGCAGACTCCTAGTGGCACCACCCTGGGGGACTTGGGTATGATATGGGTGAATTCCCTGGATTACTAGGCAAAGTCTCCCACTCTCTTTCCTAATTCTCTGTGCTGGGCTGCTGGAGTTGGGGGAGGAATGATGTGAGCACTTCCTAGTGGCCACCAGTGCCAGATCACACCTAAAGCCCGCCCAGTCTCACTGATAGCCTGTGGTGACTGTTACCTGGCAACCTCTGATGTTTATTCAAAACCCAAGAGCTCTTTAGTAGTAGGTGGTGAATCTCACCAGGACTGGGTCCTTCCCTTCAGGGCAGCATGTTTCTTTCTGGCCCAGAGTGAGTTCAGAAATTTCTTTTAGGAACTAAAGGCTGGACTCTGGGGCTTCAGGAATCTGCTTGGTACTTTATTTTACTGTGGCTGAGCTGGCACCCAAGTTGTAAAACAAAGTCCTCTGAGCTCTTCCCTTTTCTTTCCTGAAGTGGCATAAGACTCTCCCTGAGTTGCACTGCCTGTAGTTGAGGGAGGGGTGACATAGGCACTGGCTTGGCCACAGTGGCTGGTGTCTCACTGTCAGTGCACCCCAAGTCCACTGGCTCTGAGCCAGCACAGCCACAGGGATTGCCCAAGGACTGTAGCACGTGTGGTTAGACTGCCTTACAAATCTAGTCCAGGCCCTAGGCTTCTCTTTGTTAGCCAGTGGTGGGGTTAGGGGGAACTCAGGCTTCTGGGCAGATGATTTCCCACTGGCCAGGCTGGTCTAAATTCCAAAAGAATTTACACAATATGAAATCTAAATAATTAATATTTAAATTCAGGTAAAGGACAGATTTGCAGAAGAGGCGGGTTTTGCTGGGTCTTCTTCAAATCACTCAATGTAGGTGAAAACCTATTTCATCTATCCAAAATTCAGGCCTGCTCAGAAAAGTTGAGTGTGGTTTAAAGTTGAAGGGAGCCCTCAGTTTATGACCAAATGAATAGGTATAGAAAATATCCAATAAGATAAACTAGTGTATGGCTATTTTAACCCTAGAAACCAAATGGTGAACTCTTTGAGCTTCGTGAGAGATCTCATTAATCTCTCTCTGCCAGGCGTGGTATAGGAAACAGTATATTTTTCTAATCCCTGCACTTCATTCATTAGGCACATACAGTATCTGTGTGACTCACATAGTTCTCTGTTTTTGTGTTGTTCCTAAAAAGGAGGGGAGAAAGGAAGGAAACTTCTCGGCTAAAGACCCAAGAGCCTGTAATTTAAAGGCTCACAGCTCCAAGTCAGTGGTACCCTAGACCAATTAAATTAGAAACACTGGAGTTGAGATCGAATCATCAATATTTTTTAAAGCTCCATAGGTGATTTCAATATGCAGGAAAGGACGTGAACCAGTGCTTCCAGCTATCAGAGTCAAGTGACTATAAATATATATCCCAGGGTATAGCAGACATTTTAAAAATATATGTATTTACCTAGTCTTGAGCATCTTTGAGTATGATGAAAAGAGAATTGTTTTAATGTTCTGAATTCTAAAACTTTTACTATCTCAGAATTTGACCTTTGGTAGGCTAGCAATGAGAAAATCATGATGGAGGCAGGAACAGATATAGCAATAAGACAACAGACACATAGAGGCGCACACACACACATTCAATTATTTCAAATAAAAGGTGAGAATTTGGGGGTCCATAGTTTTCTGCTATACTTTGGTGGTGAATGAGACATAAAAACCATTTTTTTTTTGCTGAACACACAGCACAATTTTCTTTAGGTTTCAAGCCTGGTGCTCTGAGTAAGTTGATTAGGTTCAGCTAGGTGAGCAGTTTCACTAAAGGTAACACTCTCTTCCCATTAAGATGAGAAATACCATCTATTCCTTACCTTTGATTGAAGTGGCTGACCCTACAGAACGCAAAAGTGCTACCCATACTGCATACTGCACCGACCCTGAAGCGTAGGCACCTTCTGTAGGAGACAAAGGAGAAAAAACAGCCTGAACTAGCTGCTGGGTGTTGCAGGTGACAACAGCACAGGGTTACTACAGTTTCTGAACATGTTAGAAAGTAAATCTCTATTGTAGATAGCCTAACAAGTCCAAAACTGTAGGAGGTTTAGAAAAATAAGGGTTTTAGCCACAGGTGAAACAATGATAGCAGACCTGTAAGTCTAATGTTGAATTTTTCTAAGTTTCTTAAACATGACATTGGCCATGGGTCAATCATATGTTTCAATATCTAAAGAGATAGAAAAGGTATTTTGTCCCCAGGTTCTTTTCTATTATGACGTTTGTACTATGGAATCATAGTTGGCAGACTGTGTAGAAAGCAATGTAGACTTTTGTTGTTATTAACCATCTATAATTCAAGTTCAAATTCTTAGTAAGACAGGGTGCCAAGTAAGTGGTTAGCAAAAATTTTCCTGAGCCTGACACAGTAGACGTTTGGAGTCCATTTCTGCTGGAATTAGGCAACACATACCAAAGCAATGTCTTCAGCATCAACTTCAAATGAAAAAGTTTCACACAAAGGGCTTCATTTACATTTTTCTCTATGTTATTTATCATCACTTACTCAGGCAAGATTCACTGGTCCCTTGGCTGTCAAGCTTTGGGCTGGGACGTGGAGAAAATTCAAGGGAAATGTGCAATGGTCCCTGATACTAAAGAGAAAGAGAAACTCAAATAACTCTGAGGTTGTAGTTACAGTGCACCTAAGATATAGATGAAAAGTGACAAAGCAAAGCATTCAAATGCTTTATTTATCTGACAACACAAACTCATATGTTTGAAATAATCAGTGTAACAATCAGAGCCTTTCAGTTTCCATCTGGATATTTGTTGTGTTGTCAACACTGCCCAGTTTTGAAGATAAACTCTTTATTTGGTTTTATAGCATGATAGATTTGTTCAAGTTCATTTATTTCCTTTACTGTAACATGTGCTGTTGCAGCTCCAGTAATACACTTTTGATGACATCACAGATGATTCATCCTTGAGTCTCATTCACTCAACACACTGGGCTACACTGGCACAATTCCTCATTGCATTTATGCTACCTAATTCGAAAACTACTGTCAAATACTTCAAGACAAAGAAAGAAACCCCGGGAGAATTAGGTGATAATATTATTCAGTGCTATCTATTGAGAGCATTTATCTAATCAAAACAAGAGATGTAACACCTGGTATGTATCCATCACTCTCCCCAGCTGGTGCAGATGGATGCAGCCAGCTTGAGCTGTGAAATCCCTTCCATTGCTGAGAAGTCTCTGAGTGGTGGTTTGAGCCGGGCGGTGAGGGGAGAAGGAGGCCCGGCCAGCCCAGCTCAGAAAGATCTCACAGCTTCCTGGCAAGTCGCTTTGATGTGCTGTGTCTTTGAAGTCAATTCTCTCATACTGGGCACTCATCTTCACCAGTCTCTTTGTTAGCCCCTGCAGTTTATCAGAGGAGAAGAGTCCTCCAATAATTACTTCTTTGAGGGAGTTAGAGAGAAGTGAAACATAGATTCAAATGCCAAATGGCTTTAATATTCACTCCCCAATTCCATCATTCTTGCTCTCTTACTCTCTCCCTGTCTTTGTTTTCGTCTTTCTTTTTTGCCTACATTTGGGTTAAAATATATACCATTAAAAAAAAACAACAGAATTTGGCTTTATAAAGGCTTTTTTTGGAGGGAGGAGGTATTTTTTACTCTTATCTCCAGTTTCTTAATGCTGATAAGAGTACTGTTAGCTTGTGTTTTAAAATGCCATTTTAAGAGAAACCTTGAGTCTGCTGAAGTACCTTTATTTTTCTAATTTTAGAAGCTCTTTTGTAAACCATAGGTATGCTATTGCCAATATCCTCATCTGTAAAATGGGTTAAAAATGGTACCTATTTCATAAAGTTATTATGATGAAGAAATGAGAAAAAAGATTTGTACAGTGCTTAAAAGTATGCCTTACAAAGTAAATGCCATGTGTTTATTAAATAGAATAATAAAAAAGACTTAAAAATAAAATACAAAAATAGAATAATAAAAAATAGAATAAAATACACCAAGGTAAGTTAGATTGTTCATGACCATTTCATCCTGATGTATGTTGGATTATTTCCAAAATTAGGTTGATCACCCTAGAAAAGTTGGTGTTGTTTCTGCCCCCTCTTGCCATGGTTGATGATGAAGTTCCATACTGGTGCTCCCTTTTGTAGATAACTCAGAAGATACCAGTTTTAGTTTTTTCCGAACCTCAGACTTTTGACTTCTCTGGTGCTAAGGAGGACACCTGCTTTTAGCTATTTAGGTTTTAGCAGGAAGATGATTGCGTTGTCTGGTGATTTGGCTGAAATATGACTCAGAATAGACAGATAGTGATGTCCTTCATCCCACTAAAAGTTTCTGTAGCTTAAAATGTGATGAGCAACATCATTTGGTTCCTTCCTCCAGGAAGAAATTCAAAGTGTTTCAGATTCTATGTATTCTTTCCGTATTTCTCTTGAGTCTCTTACGATGTACAGTTGAGCTTTGAACAATGAGGGAGTTGGCAGTGCTAATCCCTACATGGTTGAACATGTGAGTATAACTTTTGACTTCCCTAAAACTTAACTACTTATAGCCTTACTGATAACATAAACGTTGATTAACACATATTTTGTATCTTATATGTATTAGGTTCTGTATTCTTGTAATCACATAAGCTGGAGAAAAGAAAATGTTATTAACAAAATCATAAGGAAGAGAAAATATGTTCACTTTTTATTAAGTGGAACTGGATCATCATAAAGTTCTTTATCTTTGTGGCTGTTTTCATGTTGAATAGGGTGAGGAGGAAGAGGAAGAGGAGGGGTTGGTCTTGCTGTCTCAGGGGTGGCGAGGTGGAAGAAAATCTATGTATAAGTGGACCTGCACAGTTCGAACCTGTGTTGTTTAAGGGTCAATCATATTTCAAAAGCAATGCCAGAATAAAGCATTTGCCTCCTTTGACTGATATGTGTACATTAATCATCACCCTTTCAGCAGAACCTGACCTAGAATGCCCAGGGGACAGATTTCTTGCTGCTTTCTTTCTTTCTTTTTTTTTTTTTTTTGCAACAGGCTCAGAATATTTAGGCTAGAAATTTACCCAGGGCTGGGGCTGTTGATCACATCACTGCTAGTCATAGTTGTAGCCTCACATTTCAGTTTCGGTTTGTATTCAGGTTTTAGGGATTGGTATGCTAACCATTTGCTGTTGTAGACGGACATGGGCTCAAAGCTTGACTTATGATTTGTAAAATGATTTCAGTTTCCTGGTTACCAAGCCAACAATTATTAAAGTTTACAGACAAGGCGTCTGCAGACTGAATTAGGGCTCAACACAGAGGAAACTGTACCAAGACTTACATTCAAAATCCTGAGGTAGATCTAGTATATCTAAAAAAATAGCTGTGGCCATTTCCATTCTTTAGATTGTTATCTTAGAAGCAAAGACAATAGTTGTTCTTTACTTTGTAATATTAAATGCTTACAACAAGAGCTAAATGTAATTTAAGAACTTAGGTGTTCTTCTATGTACGCATCTATGGATGTGTTAATATAATATGAATAAAATGGCATTATACCTTTATGATCTATCTGATATTTCAATATCCTCTGGTTGAAAATTACCATAAAATGGGATTCACAGTTGGCCAGGTGGCCAATTCCCTACTCATCACATGGCTTTCTATGAACAATTATAAGAGCAAATGGAACAGCCACTACTTACATTCAGTGATGACTACGTGTTGGATAGCATGCTTAGTACATTAGTAATTCATTTTTTTATTTAACCTTCACCTCAACCCCCTGAGGTAGTAATCATTATCTTCATTTTAGTGATGAAGAAATCAGGATTTGGGTGACTTTCTCAATCATATAGATAGTCAGGAATAGAGGTGAGATTTGAATCTTGCTTATGCCAAGACAAAACCCACACTTAATCACTAGGCAAAATTTGCTTCCTCAATGGCAAAATTGTTTTGTTTTGTTTTTTTTTTGTATTGGGAGAGTTACACCAACCTGTTGGGACATGTGGCAATACTAATGTGTCAGTATGCTAGCCATGACAAAGAGTATTGGCCATAAAAGTTAAAAGGAATCTAAATTCCATCTATCTAGAACTCTTTTGAAGTGTTTATATTAACATTTTTTTTCTAGGTAACTTTATTGTAAGAATATAATATATAAAGCATATAACATAAAAAATATACATCACTAAAGAGAATCTATTCCAATGACATATGTCGGCACAGCATTGTATTTTAATAGATGTGAAAGCAAACAGTTCACATATCAGATCCTTATGGTCATCTTCCAGAAGGTTGGCTGTCCCTATTTTCCAAAATACCCCAAAGAAAGCCCTCACTCCTCCCATCTCATTTTCTCCAGAAGAGCAGGGGCCACCTGTCATGCATATGCCATTACAATAGGCAAGATTATCCTTCATTATGGGCATGAAGAATTAAGGAAGGCTGAGAAATAAGACTGTTCACAAATAGACTATTCCTAAATATGTAGCTGGAGGAGCATCAAAGATTACTCAGAGCAGGCAGGTCTATTAGAAAAATATGGGAAGAGAATAATAGTAATGCAACTGTATAAATAAAACCTTTTTATGTACCTGGGAGAAAATAATAATAATAGCAATTATTTTAAATAAAAACTTTCTATGTACCTTTTTTTTTCCCCTACAGATGCATTGTTTCATTCAACTCTCATTGCAACCCTTTGAGCTGGGTGTCACTTAGTAATTTTTCCAAAGGAGGAAATGGAGATTGAGGGTTATTAGGCATTTTACCCCATGATACACAGCAGAGGCAGAATTCAAATCTGGACACACCTAACCCAAAAGCTCAGGTTTTTTCAGCTAAAGCCTCCACACTCACATTTAGCTGAATGTATAGCGGAACTGCTGTAGGGTGACTCTTTACTTAAAAGAACCTCACTGATAGAGCTGTTCTGTGAGGTCAATAGGACAATGATTTTGAAGAAGGTTGATCATGAGCATGGGAGACAAATCAAAAGAGAGCTCTTACCTAAATTTGTTTTTAAAAATTAACTTATATTTTATATTATTTTTTCCCATAAGGAACAAACTTTCCTCAAGAAAGACCCAAGGAAGGAAGAATACTATTAACTTGATGATAAACAAATGCTGAAACATATTTCATGTAGAAATAATTTTTCCAGGCTGAATCTGCAATGGGACTTCCCTGGACATAGAGAAAATTCAATATGTAAGAGAAAAGTAGTGCAAAGTGGAATTTAAGGTTTAATAACAAAGGGAATTAAACTATATCCCCCTCACTACTAGTACAGATCACTGTGCTCCCAAATACTTTAGTATGTATTTCCTATGTATTTTTTGTTTATACAAAAATATTATTCTGCCTAACCACAATATAATTATCAAAATCAAGAAGTTAAGACTGGTACATTGTAACTACCTAATTCTCAGACCTGTCAATAGAAAAGAATCCAAACTCCGTAAAATAATTTAAAGAGGTTTATTCTGAGCTAAATATGTGTGACCACAGCCCAGAGAGCCACGTCCAAGAAGCCTTGAGCAAGTGGTCTCGCCATGGTTGGGTTACAGTTTTGTTTTATACATTTTAGGGAGATAGGAATTGCATGTAAAGTCATAAACCAATACATGGAGGACATATATTGGTCTGGCCCAAAAAGGCAGGACATCCCGAGGTGGGGGATTATAGGTTTTAGGTGGGTTTAAAGATGCTTTGATTTGTAATTGGTTAAAGAAAGGAAGCTTTGTGGAAAGGCTTGGAACATTTTAAGTTAAGATAAGGAAGTCTGTTAATCAGAGACAAGCCACCGGACATGTACCGGACATATACGAAGGCTCACATGATCTGTTAAATATAATAAATTGATTCACTGCAGGTGTGGTTTGCCCTTTGTCATACATGGCCTTACGCTTGTTAATGAAATTGTATCTTATTGTTACAAAGAATAACTTCAAAAGGCATAAATAGGCCTTTCTGATCTCCCTTCTCCTCCAAGCTGGCAACTCAGCTTTAAGGTTTTTTTTTTTCTTTTCGGTCCCCTTGGCCAAGAGGGGGTTCATTCAGTTGGCTGGGGGGAGCGGGGCATAAGATCTTATATTTTAGTTCACAGACCCCATGCAAGTTTTGCCAATTGTGCCAATGATGTCCTTTGTAGGAAAAAGGATCCAGTTAAGAATCACATTGTGTTTCCCTTTTGTCTCTTTACTTATATGTCTTTAGTCTGAAACAGTTTCTTCCTATTTTTTTTTCTTTTCTTTCCCTTTTGTGACCTTGACACTGGTAAGATTACAGATGAGTTATTTTGTAAAATGCCACTCACTTTGGGATTCTTAGATGTTTCATTATAATAAGATTCAGAGTATGCACCTTTGGCAACGATATCACAGAGGTGATCCTGTGACCTACACACCTATCGGGTGGTATAAAATTTTGTTCACTTTGATCACTTGATTAAGGTGGTGTCTGCCAGGCCTCTCCCTTCAGAAGTTACTTTGCCCCACCTTTATAATTCTTAAGTATTTTGCAAAAAAGTACTTTGAAACTATGTAAATATCCCATTTGTCATTAAACTTTCAATTTTTTCCATTTATTTATATCTCTATGTATTCACGGATTCCTATTTTATTTAATGGTTTATAATTCATCACTATCATTTATTTTAACGCTAAAATATTTGGAGATTTTCTCAGTGGCTTCTGTATCATTTTGACATTGTTTTCTGGACAAGATGTTCCACACTCGTATTTACTTTCCCTGCCCAACCTAGTTGTCTGCCATTTCTCCATGGATTCCTGGTTTCTTTTAGTGGAAAATCGTCTTTGGAAGCCAAGGTGTGGGCACTAGGTGTGCTCATTGCTGTTGGGGTTTCACTGTTCCCAGGCCCTCTCAGTGGGCACAGACATACACATACACACTTGCGTTTATGTATTTTGCTATGTCTCTATCTACCTCTCCAGCTAGCTAGTTAACTAGCTATGAAAAACCATAAGCTCACATAGATACTACCATTTTAATTCAACTCTGCAGATTCGCTCTAGTTTTCTCACATTTTGTGTTTGTAACTATTATATATATATATATATATATGTATATATATATATATATATATATATATAAACTTGTCTCCCATTATCTTTAATGTGGCTATGAGGTCACTTCCTCTGTATGTAACAGATTGCTGATGGCTATGCCACCATCCTCCGTTCCCACACGCCCTTCTCATTCCACCTGGGCTCTGACTCCTTGTGCCAGGTTGTCTCCCACCCTGGCTGGACTCTGGCTTCTCATACCTGGACACCTCATGTGACCGTCTTCCTTAGGCCACCTAGGCATGGACATACTGTGCTGGGCAGCCCCCCAGGCGGGTGCCCTGCTCAGTCTGCTCAGTGTCTGACCCTCTACCCTTGGCCTCCCTCTTCATCATCACCCTCTCCTCTCCCAACTTGTGCTCTGACACCCTTACCAGACCACTTTCCAGCATGGAGGCCCTCCCCACCCTGTTTGGCTCCCAACTCCCCATTCTTACCCCTCAGTAAACATCCTCATCACCCTGCATAGGCTCTGTCACTCCATTCAGCCACCCTCTCCCTTGCACAGGTGTCTACCTTGCTTTGACCCAAAAAGTGCCTTTAGGACTGAATTGCACAGGAAGGTAAAGAGAGGAAATGGAGGGGAAAGGAAGAAGAGGAAGAAAAACAATAAGTACTTTCTAAATGACTGTCACTAAAAAATATGGCCTGTTTTCTAGTGAAATTTTGCCCTTCTGAGATATTTACTAGAATAGTGTAGCAGGGACATTTTTACTCACTTGCCTTTATGACTTATAATTCAAAAGGACAATAGATTAATTTCTATTGTAAGAAACACATGGATAGTTAATCCAATTGCGAACTATCTGTTAAAAGGCTTGGATTATCTTCATTGTCACTAATCTTCAGGGAAATGCAAATTAAAACTACAATGAGATTTCACATTATTCCTGTAAGAATGTCTTTTATTAAAAAGTCCAAAAACAATAGATGCTGGTGTGGATGCAGAGAGAAAGGAACACTATACACTGTTGATGAGACTGCAAATCAGTACAACCTCTAAGGGAAACAGTATGGAGATTCCTCAAAGAACTAAAAGTAGACCTGTCATTCAATCTGGCAATCCCACTACTGATATCTACCCAAAGGAAAAGAAGTCATTTTATCAAAAAGACACCTGCACATGAGTGTTTATTGCAGCACAATTCACAGTTGCAAAGATGTGGAATCCACCCAAATACCCAGAAATTCACGAGTGGATTAACATTGTGGTATATGTATACCATAGAGTATTACTTAGCCATAAAAAAGGATGAATTAATACCTTTTGCAAAAATTTGGATGGAACTGGAGACCATTATCCAAGCAGGGGGCAGGGGGGTGGAGGACATGGGCAAAAACCTACCTAATGTGTACAATGAACACTATTTGGGTGATGGGCACAGTTATAGCTGTGACTCAAGCATTGCAAAAGTGATCCATGTAACCAACAATATTTGTACCCTGTAATATTTTGAAATTAAAAAAAATATAGAGAGAACACTACCAAAGGACTACCATTCAGCTTAAATGGAGATATGCATTTTTCCAGAGTTAAGTGACTGTGCCAAAGAGTGTGTGAAACTCAGGACCAAATAAACATGGAACATTTTCCTGAAAAAAAAAAGGCTTGGATTATAATCAAACAACTATCTATTGGTCTGTTTCTTTGTGTCTATAATAGTGTTGCTAAAGAGTTAAAAGTGAGAGACATTGTAATGAGTAGCACATCTTTAAGTTGATTGGAATTTTAACTGGATCCAGCTGAATTTTAAATTTCTATTATTTTTAGTAGAGACAGAGTCTCACTCTTGCTCAGGCTGGTGTCGAACTCCTGAGCTCAAGGGATTCTTTCGCCTTGGCCTCCCAGAGTGCTAGGATTACAGGCATGAACCACTGCATCTGGACTGGTCTTTAAATTTTTGATCGCCTTTATTTAAAAGGGGATTTCAGTGTCTTGCAAAAATTTACCTACCAGCTGCAAATGAATGAACTCTTTCACTTAAAGCACAAACACAAGGTTCTACTCCTCGCTCATCAGTTTTTGAAGAGACACTTGTAAGAATGACAAAGGTTGTCTAGGGTCATAACCAACCTTGAAATGTTAGTGCTTTTCCACTCAGAGAAGTACCTCCTTGGCCTTTCGTTTCCGTATTCTCCTTTACACATTTTATGATAAGTAAGAAACCAAACATAGAAACGCTTATTTAATTTTCTTCAGAAAAAAACACAAAAACATATTTCCAGAAATAGAACAGATGCACACGACATGCATTGAAAATGCTATGAAAACTGTCATTTCAGTCCTCACAATCACATTTTTTCACCTGCTTAGGAATTGTAGATCTCTGGCTTGTTGAACACATTTTTGGCTGCAAAATTGAAGACTTCCAGATCAGAAATGCTGCTTTGAGCATGTTATTTCTTAGCTTATATTTTACACTTGGAAGAAAAGCATTAAACTACATACTAAAGCATAATGAAATGATGTTAAAGAATGGAACTGATTTTAAGAAGATATAAGTTGCAGAAATACCTTTGTAGATCAATCAAGATTAATATATACAGCACTCTTTAATGTCTAGATTTACTGAATTGGGGCAATCTAAGCCAAATTGAAATACTCAGTCTTAGACCACAGGCCTCCAAAATCCTGAGAATATTTCTATATTTGAAAAAATGCCTACATTAAAATATTGCAGCTTATACAATTTAATTCTTATTCTGGTGAGAAAAAATCTTTGCTGAAAGATGTGATTTCCCTTTGTCTCTAGACTTCTGGTTTATTTATGATTAAATTAAATGAATCCATTTTGTGAAATTAACAAAAATACGTTCAATATCCATGTATAAAGACAAGCAATTCTAAATTTTTAAAGCCCAAAAACAAAAAACAGTTTTTAAGCAAAGCAGTCTATACCTGACCTTTATCAAGCACTTGCTCTACGTGCCTTACATACATTATCTCATTAAATTATCACTTCCACTCTAAGGGGTAGAAATTTTTATCACCCCCATCTTTCAGATGAGTAAACTGAGGCCTAGAGAGGCTGGAGAGCTTACCCAAGGTCACACAGCTGGTGAATGATGGAGGAGGGATTTGGGTTCAGCAGTCTGATTCTATGGTCTACACTCCTAACCTTTATGTGGCAGAAGATGAGTGGGGGACCAAAAGAAAGTGGAACCTAGAATCATCAAAGTTTTTTTACTTTGCTTATGCTAAGTTGATTATACTTTGTCATAGTAAGTGTGTAAAAAGAAAAAGTGACATTTTTGCAAGTTCACTGTTCTGTGGAGTTCTAGAAAGCAATTGAAGAGAATACATCCGTGATCCGGGTTTAGCTATTCATGGCAGTGGGGGAAAATTCGAGGGAGAACTCAGCCTCTATGTTGCCTGCTCCTACTCTGGCTCCAGGGCAGCGCCCAGCCTTCTGCTGGCCAGTTGCAGGTGGTGCAGACTTAGAGGTAAGGGCGAAGATTCTGGAGTCTGGCATGCTGGAAACTTAATCCCAGGTGGATCATTTGTCACTAGGAGATTTTGGAAAAGTGACAACCTCTCTGAGCCCCAATTTTTTCATTTGTGAAAAAAAATACGTAATAAAGTATGTCTTATATATTGATTTGGGATTAAATGAGCTAATACTGGCACATAATATGGTCAGTCGCTCTTGTCCTTCCTACAACTCCTGTTTCCATTGCTATGTTGCTGACTGCTGGCTGTCTAAAGCCCTTGTCTCACCCTACGGTGAGGTCTTATTTGTTGCAAAATTCATTTTCTTCTTCCCATATCGAAATTCACATTTTGTCTGTGAAGGTTGATCTCAGTTTGAATTTAGGAATGAAGTGATCAAGTGACCCTCCTGATAGCGTTGACATCTTAAAAGCAAATGTTGCCCAAATAAATCTAGTTTGCAGATTATCAAGCTATGTGAAAATGTGCAGGAGACTGCAAGTGGGGTAGGAGTGACATTTTTGGTAAGCTTCCTCAAAACAAAATGCATTAGCCATGGGCTGTTCTGTTTGGGAGAGGGCTGGCCTCCTCCTTGTCTGCCCCCAACCTCACCCATGAAAGCCTGAACATTGCCTGCTCCAAAGCCAGAAAAAGAGGGCCTTAAGATTGGTTGGATTGACAGTTTTGAAAGGTTACTCGGCCCACCTCAGAGGTACACTGGGGATTTTATAGCTTATTAGAATGCATAGGTGACTCAATAATTAAAATCAAGTGCTGTGCTGGTTGATCTATGTAGATCTAATGAAGCAGAGAGATCCAAATAGTTAATGAAGGAAAAATATGTTCAAAAGTAGATCAGCAGAGATTGCTTTCTTGAGATAAGAGGGGCTAAAAGTAAGAGTCCTTAAGAATAAGATTCACACAACTCAAATAATGGAAGTTACACGTCATGGGATAGATTACAGTAGCGTGAATGTTGTTGCTAGAATCTTGCTATTAGTCATAATACGAAATTTAGGATATTTTCCCTCCCTGGCAACTCAACTGTCAAGAACCACTCACAGAGACACATATTTATAGTGGCTTCCATACTGATCACTTGCGTCGCTAACAGGTAGAAGCTAGAAGGAAAGAGGATCCATCACTTTCTTCCCACACATCATCCTTCAGAAAGAAGAATAAGTAGAGCAGAAGCAGAAACACCCCCTGCCTTTTTTATTTGTTTGTTTGTTTGGACTTTATCCATAGAGCTTGCTTCTTTAAATTGGTTCTCTGTGATTCTATAAGAATAACTTAAAGGATAATTTTCTCAGTATCCGGGCCAAAGAGAACTGCTTTTAAAAATCAGTGATCTTTAGCACTGCTCTGCCTTTCTTATAAATTCAACATAAGCCCCGTCACAATAGAGTTGACTGGGAAGGAGCAGCTCCTCTCCAGGCCAGGGCTGTCAAGGCTGTGGCTCCAACCACCAGGGCGATGTAGCTGATTAAGTCCTTGAGGAGCAGAGACAGCGTAAGGAGACTTGGAAACCTATATCCATTGCAGGAAAAGACATGCCCCATAGGAACATGACTGTAGTAGAACAGGAAAAGAAAGAAATGCAAATACCCCAAAATGTGAGAGCATGCCCTTTTAAAAACCAAAAAAACATTTTTAAGTTTGCAATTTTCTGTCAATGAATGGTGAAATTGACTACCAGGCCATAGCTTCAGTGGGAAAAATAGGTCAGCATGCAGAAGCAAAGATGAGGATGAGTCTGGATACCAGATGGGGCTGCATGGTCTACTTTAGACCTATATGATATTGGTTGCCTTGAGAAAAACAGGTGCCAATTCCTGACGAGCATTACCTGTTGGGAAAGACTCTGTTTGGAGCATGATCTTTGATTTCTGTCTATAGGATGGATTCATCTTATTTTAAAACCTCAGTGAGAGGAGAGTTACTTTATATGTGGTTTCAGATTTTGTTTCTCTTATTCCGGGTTTGGTCTCTGCCTTCTGTGGTCAGGGATTTTATTGCTTAGGATGAGGCATGTTAGTTTGTAGAATTATCTGTCTAAAACCCCCATCAATATTCCCTGCTTAGTATTCCTGGCCTTCCTTGCTGTGTTCTGTGAATTGTTATCTAATTCTGTTTATGCCACCATCATCTACACCTCATGATTATATTTGTGACCTTGGTTATATCCCTCATTCTCTCTGTGTCAGTACCCTCCTTTGATAAAGAAGAATGACAGCTACTTCTAAGCTCTGTGGAGAAAAGTGTATGTCCTTAATTATTTGTGAAATATTTATCAGAACTGTAAAATTGAGAAGGTACTGAAACAAAAAATGTATAATGTTGGAAATTCTACATTTTTTTAAATCTATTTTTTAAAAACTAAGCGATTAACTCAAGTGCAACAGCTTGGTAAATAGTTGCGGTATATTTGAACATGTTACTGTGCCAGATTCTATACACCGCAAATAAAATCATGGTTTTTTTCCACTAGAACTGAGAATGATGTGCCAGGATATTCAAGACATATAAAAATGAATAAGCTAGATAAAATATAAAACATGTCCTAATTGTGATTAATGGTGTTCCAAAGGTCTCTGAGGATCTGTTAATTTTTTATTCTTATTTCTTTTTATTCTGAAGGCTGGAAAATCTCAATTCATGTTTGCCCATCTTTCTTCTGACTCAAATCTGCTGTTAAACCCCTCTAATGAATTTATTGTACTTTCTAATCCAGAATTTCTATCTTTTTTTTTTTTCATAATTTCTAGCTCTTTACTGGGGTATTGTTCTCATACTTTCCTTTAGTGCTTTTAGATATGATTTCCTTTGAATGTATTTAAGATAACTGATTTAACCAATAAGATACCCTACCTTGAGGTTGTGTGTGTGTTGTAAGATGACTTCAATGCTCAGTCATCTCCGCATTTGCCTTCATTTTCCTGCTTTGCATTGCCTCAAGGTCAACTTAGGACCTTCTCAGGTCTTTCCAGTGCATATGCAGAACACTGGGAATTATCTACGGCATTCTCAATTTTCAGTAATATAATAAAGCCTTCTAAAGATGTTCAAAGCTAGTAAATCTCATTCCTCAGCTTTTTCTTCTAGGATTTTTGACCAGGCTCTTATTTACCCCTACTGGTATAACTGTCTCAGGAAGCTTTGAGGTTAAACAACTCTGCTGATTGTTTTGGACAACGGCCCCATGGAAAAAGCTGTTGGCACTGACTGACATCTGAATCAAATCAAATAACAACAAATCTTGAGAATGGGTTTTCCAGGGAATTGACAGACATGTAAAAAAATAAAAATTCTGTGCATATGTTTTAGTCAGTTTTGTTTTTCTATAACAGAGTACCACAGACTGGGAAATTTATAATGAACAGAAATTTATTGGCTCATAGTTCTGGAGGCTGGACAGTGCAAGATCATAGGACTGGCATCTAGCAAGGGCCTTCTTGTTATGTCATCCTGTGATGGAAGGACAAAAAGAGGGCAAGAGACAGGCAAAAGTGGTGTGAACTTATTTTTTCTTATAATATACCCAATCCAACAATAATGGCATTAATCCATTTATGAGAGCAGAACTCTTATGATGTAATCACCTCTTAAAAGTCCCACTTGTCAATACTGTTGTATTGAGAATTAAGTTTCCAACACATGCTTTTTAGGGACACATTCAAACCATAGCATTCTGTCTGTGGCCTCGAAAATTTATTGGAGGAAGAGGGCTGAGAGCTCTCAGAGAAAAGTCTCAGAAGAAATAGGAACCTGTGATAAAAGTAGTTTTATAATGAGGAAATTTGTATGAGGAGGCTTTTTACAGAGACAGTAGAGGTGTGAAAGGATATAGCTTGTGGTGTGGGGAAATCAAGCAAATAAAAAATATTAGGAATTTTCTAAATCCAAGAAAAAATTAAAAGTTGTCTAAGAAAGTAAATTTGGTTTTAGTTTGTTACTTGGCTCAATTTTAGATAACAGCTTGCATACCCATAGTAATATAAACACTGAAATGAAAATAACCAAAATTTGTGATACAACTGTGTAACAAGATGGGATATGGAGAAAAGTGTAAATTCTTGTAACAGCAACTTAACAAATACTGTCTGAAATTGATGAATTGATAGCAGCATATGCAAAATATTTAAAAAATTTTTAAGTAAATTCCAGAAGTAAAATTTGAAGACGGTTGCCCCTGTGGAAAATGAAGGGTACAGGAGTCATATGTGTGTGTGTGTGTGTGTGTGTGTGTGTGTGTGTGTGTGTGTGTGTGTAAAAAGTCTCATAACACTATTTGGGTTTTTAACTATGTGTATTACTAGATCAAAGTAAATATTGGCCACTTTCATCTCAGTTTTAGTGAAGTGTTTTGAGCATGAAGCTTTATGGTAAGGGGCTGGAAACTGAAGGAGAGTAGTCAGGATAGCCTGTTTTTCAAGGAAACGGTAGGCTAGTTTTTTTCAAGAAAATTGACTGGAAAGGTTGGGGTAGAAAAGCGAAAGGGTGAGGGCAAATGTTGGATTAATGACTGGATCAACTCATGGGCCCAATATTTATTTTTTGAAAAATTTTGGAATGTGTATAGACTAAGGGCAAAATGGGTGGTAAGACAATTTTAGCAAATGAAGCTGGAGAGCTTTGAAAACATTCTTCTTTCTCTGAGACTGTGAGGAGGGCTATAGGGATGAGAATGAAGGCAGATAAATTTCTATGCAAAGAGGTGAGAAGCTGAGGATATTTTTTTTCTTCAAATTCTCTAGACGAAGAATGAATCAGGGTCATTCACTGTGAAGTGAGTTGATTGGTTCTTTAGCAGAAAGATGAGGATCTGAAATAGCTGCTTAGGGGATTGGAAATTGGTACTGACATGTACGAAAAGAACAAGTGGTGCTGAAAAGCCAAGTGATATTTAAGCCACTATGAATTCATTATCAAAAATATGCATATGATTATGCCCATGACTATGAACCCACTATCATGTAATCAGAGCCTAACAGGAGTGCTCAGTAGTTTGGGTGTGAGAGTGGACAAGAGGGATTACGAGTTAGGATTAGGGTTGAGGAGGTTAGGGTTGATTTGGATATAAGGACTCTGCTGAAATTGTTAGAAAAAGAATAAGTAGCCCAAGTGGCTATGCTTGGGTAGGGAAGGAGGCGAGGTCGGGAAAATGGGATGTTTAAGAGACTAATAGTGTCTATGAGATTGAAGAGAGGTTTTAGTGAGATAAAATGGATTTTTGAAAACTTATTTAAAAAAAGTTGAGATGTAAATTTTAAGTCAACCAAATAACTTGCTTTGCCTAGTTGCTTGTGGTTTGTTATAAGCAATTTAATTTTTACTCACATAATTACTTTATATGTAAAGGCAGGGTATGTGCATATTTAGAATGGGGAGTGATGTACTGATGTTGAATGTTAGGACAAATGGCCTCTACTGCTTCAAAGTTGAGGGAGAATTTCTTAAGGAGATGTGGTTTCAGGAGATTTTTAAAGAATGAAAAAAGAAAAATTTTTGAAAAAGTAGGGTGAAGAGGGCAGTTCGATTATGATACAGGAGAAACTGAGAATTGCGTAAAGAGAACCATGAGTTTTAATTCTTAACATCCAGAAGTGTCTTTCCCAGGAAAATGAGGTCCAGTGGGGCCTTGACCAATTTAGTCAGTATGTTCTTAATCTCCCCTTGGGTTAAATCTCTTCCATGTCACCTCCCGGAATAACGTCTGTGTGGTTGCATGCTAAAGCTCAGGAGCTCTCCTGAATGACTATTGACACAGCTAATCGGCTTCTTTCACTCTGCCCCTTCCGGCTCAGCTTCCTTAGCCTCAGCTGCTGAGTGAGCTTCCTCCATTCCCACAGCAGGAGCGGGAGAGTAGGGTGGGCAGGAAGCTGAGAAAGTGCGCCAAAAAGAGAGTGACATCAAACGATAGAAGAGGAAAATTTAAAATAACAAAGGAGTTCAAAATAGGAATGAGGGATTTGGGTAGAAATGAATTTTATGGAAAAAAATGGAGTTTGTGAAAGGACTAAAAATGATATTGGGGAAGGGGAAAAGGCAAAGAAAAACACGAATAGAAAGGATGACAATGCCAGAGAGTGCTTTAGTCACTTGGAGATGGCTTTTTTGCTAGCTTGTTGTGAGAACTAGTCAATGTGGAACGTCTATTAGACTATCTGTTCTTCTTTTTCCACCGTGAACACGTGGAAATAGATGTCACATGCAAGACACACTCTCATGGATGTACTCAGCTTTATGAGCAATTTGCAGCACACTAATTTTAATTCCATTTCTTTCTCTTTCAGCTAAGAACATATATATTATAAGCAAATAGGTAAAAGTGATCTTGTTACAAAAATAACCACTTTATTTTAAAAATTATAAAAACCTTACCCAATTCAACTGTTATCATATATTACTTTTTAGAACTCTCACAACCAACTAAAACACCTAGTTTGAGGATAACTATGATAAGTTCCTTGTGAAACTGTATGCCAGTTTGCTGCAGAATACAGAATATTTTCTGTATATAAATGAGTAGCTGGGGGTGCGGATTGCAATCAATTCAGCAAATAACTTTTGAGCATCTCTAATGTGCTAGGCATATTGATCTCGATCCCTTATCATAAGCTCTCTAAGAGCAGTATCCTTGTTATTCCCGCCTGCCCTTCCTCCTTCTCCTCCTCCTTCTGATATCTCAGTTTCTATCTGATGTATACTATGTGTTGTATAAAAAACTGCATCCATTATGGGTGCTTTGGTGTTCCAGGAAGCAAATGATGCAGAATCTCTGTTTAAGTACCATTTTAAACTAAGAGGAAAGAAAGCATATACAATTAAAATTGTGATGGTTGTAATCTCTTCATATATGAGGCTTATTCATTTTCTCCCAGCCCTTCATTTGCATTTTTCACATCCTGTGCCATCCAAAAAGAGTTCCAAGTTTTTGAAGATGCAAAATCAGGAGTGTCTGAAGAGGAGCAAAACCCAGATAAATAAGAGGCTAATACAATCTAAAAAAGATAATGCAAGAAATGCCCTGGGTACTGGGTAAATAGGAGAATGTAGGAAGGTTTAGCGTGTGGATTGTTTTAGAGTAGTTGAAGATATGAGAAAGAATTGAGAAAGAGCAAAAGAACTTTTTGAGAAGTGTTATTGTGGGTTATAAACTGGGTTATAAATGGAGAGATGTAAATATAGATTGGAATTGTATTTTAAATAGTTTGGTTGCTGGGCTGTCCTTTGAATGTACTTCATATGGTGAGTGAGTCACATGGGCCCTAGTTTTTAGACAGGCTACATTACTATTTTAGATATAAAGCAATTAGTTTTAATGGAGCTAACAATATGTTCTGGGGGCCAGAGTAAAATTCTGATAGGACATTGAAAAAAACTTAAGAAAAAAGAGATAATATTTTAATGGGTCTTTGAAGGCTGTATAACGTTCTCCTTGGGGGAGGGAACAAGACATTGCACGATGAAGATAATGTTTGAGGAAATGCCAAGTTGTTGTATGAAAGCATAAAATCTGTGTATTGGAACATAAGTTTTATGACCCTGTGTGGTGGGAAATGAAGTTGAAAAGATTTTTTATAACTACTGCTATTGATTGAATACTTAGTAAATGCCAGGCTTGCACAACGATCTTAATTGTTGCAAGCAAGTTGTGACCACATTCATCATCATAGTGTGGGATGGATAACGGAAGAAGAGGACTGAGGATAGCATCCTGGTGAATACTAACACTTAAAGCCTGGGTAGATAAATAGAAGAATGAAATATGAATGGTGAGGTAATAGAAAATCCACGAAAATCAGTGTCCCAAAGCAGAGGAGAAATATTCCTAGAAGGTGGGTGTGGGCAATAATGGCAAATTTAAGTAGTTAGAGGGCTGAGAAGAGAGAGTAAGAGCTAACCTTTAAGAGGTCATTGTTGGCATTTTGGGAGAGCATTTTTAGTTGAATATTAGAAATAGAAATGATAGCACAGGAGGCTTCAGTGAATGTATGAGGAGGAGATAGAGCCAGCAGAGAACCGGCGTCTGTGAAGATTAATGTCCCTTAAAGGAAGGAAATGAGAGACTGGCTCCAGGTGTCAATAAGGCTTAGAATCTTACAGATGAAGAGGGAGGAACAATAAAAACAACAGGATTGATCTATGGGAGAGAAAGGATCACTGATGCTAGCAAGTTGCTGGGAGGGGATGGGCTCTGAGTGCTAGGTAAAAGAGTTGGGCTTGCCAGGGAGGGTGACCACACCAAGGCAGCGCTGGAGGGTGGCCTTCAATGTTGATGTGACTCTGAATTTAATTTTTTTTTTTTTTTTTTTACTGTTATATACCACATTTCCCTATTTCTGTAGGGGTAAATAGCCAAAGTAATAACTGGATCATTATACTAATTCCCATGTAGCCCGTAGGGTCCTGAGTCTATTTCTGGTGTTTGGTCAGAAGCAATAGTTCCAGGGCTTCTTTATAAAGTAGTTGTGGCTCCCCTGACTATAGGAAGTTGCTAGAGTAATGTAGAAATGTGACCTGTGTATCAGGTCAGCTTTATTTATGTCTAGGCCCAGCATGGACAAAGGCGACGTGGGGCCTTACGTATGCTTAACTCCCAACCCCTCACCTCTCAGCAAATCTTCTGCAGTGGATTCTATAATGATAACACCAATCACATCCAATAAGAAGTATAATCACTCAACTATCCCATAATATTCCTGGGGTGTGAGGTTGCTCAGAAGCACAGAATTCTATCGAAGCATATGCACCCTGCAGTCAGTTATAGCTACACACAATTTATGTTGGACCTCATTTTTCAGCATGCTGCAGTTAATTTTTTTTTTTTTTTGGGACAGTTTTTTCATTCCTCAATTGAAATCTTTAGGCAAGGAAAAGAACCCACTAATTTTCAGAACACAGGAACAGATGCTCTGTGAGGGCTGGCTTCATGAATTGGAAACCAAATATAAATTACATGGTGTTATCTGAGTGGCTCGCCAAGCAGTAAACTGTCTTCTCTCACTGATCTGTTGTTGTCTAGTACCTTGAACACTGGAATTTAAAACAATTTTCTTGGGGTGGTGGTGGTGAGGTGGTAAGTCCTAATCAGCCCTATAGAGGGATTCCTTTATATACAACATTTCTCAAAATATTCCACTTTAATCAGATCCTCAAAAGCTCCAGGGGTTTAGGAAAGAAAGATTTCCCCCACTTCATTTTATAGAAGAATAAACCGAGGTTTAGAGGTTAAGTGACAAGCCTATTTTAGGAAGTGGCTAAGAGAGGAGGAGAAGCCAGGTCTCTACAGTTCTTAGAGCCACCTTGTTCAACCCCTCACTTAATGAAGAAATTAATTTGCTTAAGAAGTCATAGTCCTGGGCACATAGGCTTTATAACCAGGCATCTCTGCTGGCATTTCTGCTTTATGTTAAGAGTTACCATTTATTGAGCACTTACTATGTACCAGTCACCATGTTGTCTGCTCGACAAATGCTCTCAATTATCTATCATACACAGTGCTGCAGGGTTGGTAGTATTGTCTACATTTTCACAAATATTAAACTGTTACTCAAGATGATTAATTTGCTAGATATGAACCAGCTAATAAAGGATAAAGTTAGGATTTGAACCTTAGTCTGAGTGATTGATTTCATGCCACTTTGCTGGGGTTCACAGCTAACATGCCATGTGACTGGGAAATTCACTTCAGTTTCACTTCCTTTATCTTTTAAATGGATATTTTAGTACATACCTTGTAGGGTGTTTGACAATTAAATCAGAGCACAAAGGAAGCATGTACTATCATATCTCTAGCTGCTTCAGCAGCATTCACGGGTCTATTTGTCACTCTAAGTCACTCAGTTGATTACCATTGGACCTGGAGCTGCACTCTAGGTTTTCTGATTTCCAATTCCCTCTCATGTTGCCACATGATGCCGAGAGAAGAATCTTGGGAGGCAGACAAAGGAACACAAGGAAGAGGAAGAGCAAATGGGACAGTGAATGAGAGAGTTGGCAGTGACAGTCACAAATGTAATGATGGGCACATGGCTAATCGAGAAGGGACCCTTGGGGCGGATTCAGTCATGTGTGCAGGGGAATGGCTGTGAAGCAGAAATAGCCCAGTGGGAAGGGAGGCATTGATGGATGTGCATGCAAGCAGAGCCATCTTTTGGCTTAATTTACCATTTATTTGACTTGAAGTAAATTAGAAGAAAAGATCCACTTAAAATGGATTTCAAATTATGAAATTAAAGAAGCTGTAAATTGCAGGTATAGAAATTACAGACAATCTGACCGCGTCCAACTACAGAAAGGATCAAATAAATGTGATTAAAACACAACTGGAGTTTAAGACCGATATCGTGGTTGTAAGAAAGACCGAGGCTGTTTGAATGAGTTCACTCATCCATTTGCTGTTCATTAAGTACTACTCAGCCCTGGCCAAGCGGGAGGACCATGACAGTAGTGAGCCACACGAAGCTGAATAAAGAATGGCCCTTTTCTCAAAGAGTTCAGTTCCCGGGAATGAAACATATGGACACAAGTAACTACGATATGGCACGAAAAGTTCATTAAAGAGCCTTGTACAGTGGATTATTGGAGAAGAGAATGGGAACGTTTAATGGAGCCTTGAAGAGCAGTTTAGGAAATGCTTCACTAAGGAGTTAAAATGGTCATTTTTTTTTTGAAGGAACAGTGGCAGTTATTCTGATAGAAAGGTGGGCGAAAGAAGAAAGAAATACAAAGACACAGAAGCACCCTGTACTCAAGGATGTGCAGGCTGTCATGGTCAGGGGATTGGGCCCATGGGGAGGAGTGGCAGAAGGTGACACTGAGAACATGTGTTCGGAGTTTGCAGTTGCCCCTGTGAGCCACACGTAGCCATGGGAGGGTTCAAAGCATTGAGACACGTCTTCCTGGGGCAGAGTGGCAGAAGCAGGTGGATTCAGGTCCCTGCATTCGTCCAGTGGAGAGAGGAAGGTGTGAAAGAAGGAAGTAGAATGAAGAAGGAAGGCCAGAAGGATAATATCTTCAGCTACTTCAACACTTTTTTTAAAGTTCCCATAGAACTTGCTATTTTAAAGTACCTAAATAGAGTTCCTATGTACCGTAACTTGTTATTTTTAAGTATGTACCTAAATAAAAGAACTTTTGCTTGGTGTAGTCCCATTTTTCAGAACAGATCACTGGGCAGCATCTTCCTTCACTCTTTGACGTTTTGTCCAGTTTCCTCTGCTTTTCCCTCCCCCACTCACTCTCATGTGCCCCTCCTCTCAGCCCCAGCAAAACCCTCAGGCCCTCACCTCTTCCCCAGATTAGTCTCTGTTTCCAAAAACAGGGGGAAGGGTAGGCATGGAACTGGTAAGAGAAATCTCTGAAATGGGTGAATATTTCTATAGGGAAAAATGTAGGAGTGAGCCAAGGTCAGGCCTCATGGGTTTGTGGAAAGCGGAATAATAATTATGGTAACACAGCCCCACTTTGTAGAGCAGAGTTACCGCTGGGAGGCAGCAGTCCTGACAACTCTATGTAGTGAGTCAACTCAGCTCAAAGTTTCTGAAACTCATTCAGACCTACGCGTAGTGGCAACAACTCCAATAGCTTCCTGATTTAGAGGTGGATAAGTAGAGGGAACCATGAGAGATAAGAGCAGCTAATTTTTTATATATACATGTCATTTTATATTATATATATAAATAAAATGATAGTGCATGCTTAATGTACTATCTAATTTAATGTAAATTTAAGAAATTTACCTATTTTCCTTTTGTCATATAACATTTAGAAAATTTCTATTTGTAATAAAATGCACTATTTGGTTGATTGTTCAAAGTTCATAATATTAAATAAATCACCTTAAAAGTTAAAACACTAATATTACATGTACCTTGATATTAAACATAGAAATACCATGGTAGTTATTTAGCTCTGGTATTATAAACACTAAATAAAACTACTTCCCCATTTGATTGTGGAACCCTTGTATGTCATGGAGAATAGTAGATAATCCAGAAAAGTAGGGTAGACCCAACTTCCAAAAAGGTGGGCAAAAGAAATTTGAAAACTGTGGATTGAGGATTCCTTGCCACATTTTAGAACAAGTTATTACAGGAAAATTGCCCAGTGAAGACAGGAAACAATAATCAGTAGGTACTTGGGGGAGTACACTAAGAAAATTCAAACAAAATTAGTTTCATTTCCTTTTTGGATATGTTATAAGATTTTATAGACCAAGAGAATTCTGTAGATATAGTTATTTTCATTTCAGTAGGGTGACATTTGAAATTCATTCATATGACTAAAAAGGGGATGATAGTATCATTAGGTGGTATTTAGATCTGGCTGACCCATCTGTCACTTAGAGCAACAGTCAGTAAACTTATGCTATAAACTGCCAGACAGCAAATAGTTTAGGTTTTGTGGCCCATGGTCACTGATG
Organism: Propithecus coquereli; assembly: GCF_000956105.1. Lineage (NCBI taxonomy): Eukaryota > Metazoa > Chordata > Mammalia > Primates > Indriidae > Propithecus > Propithecus coquereli. Next base: position 797,208 of record NW_012142301.1, read on the forward strand.
CAACTATTCAATTCTACCATCATAGCATGAAAACAGCCGTAGATATATATAAATGAATGAATGTGGCTGGGGTTCCAATAAACTTTCTTTATAAAAACAAATGGCAGGTCAAATTTTGCCTGTAGGCTGCAGTTCCCCAATCCCTCCCTGGTTTAGAGTGTTAAATAACTGGTTGAGATCAACATGAACTAAGGTTTTTAGTGGCATGCTGTAGGATCCCATCTGTGACGGTTTTGTTCAAAAATGTTATCAACAGTGGGGATGAGGTAGAAGGCGAGTTAATCATATTTGTGAGTAATAAATGCTGATGAGAAATAGCTACTCTTTTAGAAGACAATCACAGTTCAAAATGTTTTCGATTGATGAGTATGAGCAAAAATAAGAAAGATAAAATTTAGTAGGATAAATACCAAGTCGTGCACTCAAGTTAAATAACTAGAGGTACTGGGAAGACTTTGATGATAATGCATGTGAAAAAAAAATCTCTGTGTAACTGTCCAAGCTCTTTATGGTTAGGTGGTGATTGAGGTGGTTACCCAAAATGCCAAGGATACCTTCGACTGTATTAACAGGGTACAGTGTCCAAGGAAAGGAAGTTTTTCTCAATGTCCCATCAGATGTTTATTCTGTCCCCCAGAACACGTTGTTACCTCCATTAAAGCTAGTTGCTTTATGTCTTAAATAAATACAGTGGGTTTGGTATGGACCAGAGACCCCTGACAGGTTATATTCAGTTTTAGATATCATGCCTTATTAAATATTTTGCCATATAAGCAAAAACAAATACCCATTGGTTTGGAGAAAGATATAAAAATCCAGGGTGTTTATTCCTAGAACTGTTGCACATATTTTAAAGATGTGTATTCAGTGGAAAAGAGGTTTAATTTCTTTAAATTGTTGAAAACTGTCATTCTGGGAGTTGTAAACAATCTCCGCCTTTTTGAGAAGAGAAAAGAATGGGGTATATTGTTTCTTTTTTCTAGGAGGAAACATTTTCATAATCATTTTTAGTCACATATGACCTAATTTTAGTTTGGAAGGCTCTGAATTAGTGAATTAATTCAAATGAAGATATTTTAGACTCAGATTTTAAGGGTATAATTTAGGAATGTGCACTTGGATATATTAGAGGAATTCTGCCATTAAAGAATTAGATAAATTTTCTTCCAATCCAAGCCCAAACCTGGAATTTGATCGCCGTATGCTTAAAAACTGTTTTTCCTTGGTAGATATATGTGTGTGTGCATGTGTGTGTTCTTACCTACCTAAGACTTCATTTATCAGAGATCGGGAAACTAGGCTAGAGTAGAAAGGCTACGTTGATTTGGAAGACCGACTGTGACTTGAACTTGAACTAGGATTAATTAGTTAAACACTATCTAACCTGTCTCAATGTGTTCTCCTCATGTTAACTCATCTGAAATCACGTAACCCAGTACTATTGTAATATTCTTATACTGGGTACATGGGCTCAGATCCCATCCTTATTGGTAGGAATGGAGTTTCCCCTGAATGAAATGAATGGTCCCTCTATCAATAATCTTGAGACAAAAAAAAAAAAAGGTAAGCCTTGAAATGGAGGAAGGAAAAATTCTCTCTCCTTGTGGGGCTGAAGAGAATTTGGGCTAGAACTAATTTGGGTGAAGATTCCTAGTTCATTTGTGGGGGTCGACCTGGGCCTGCGAGTGCTTTGCAGGAAGTCACCAGAAATTCAGGTTGGGGTTGACCTTGTGGGCACTGAGGCCTATCCACTTTTATTGGAAGTTGTTAGTTCTCTGTGTTACTGTCTGTTATCCCCAGGCCTTCTGTAATATCTTGCTGAAATTATAACTGGATCTCAGCAGGTTTTTGGGAATTAAAAAAGATATCTGTGGAAAGTGGCAGTAACCTGGAGAGGTTAGTTATGAATTGGCAAGAGGTAAGCTACGGGAAGGGAAGAAGCAATTTAAAGTGAGACAATTGCCTCAGATGACATGCGTTAAAGAGAACCAATTTGTGGAACACGAAGTACTTCCCTGAATTTCCCAGAAATACCAGGGAGGAAGAATTTTCACAGAAAGCTGTACATCATGTGGTCTTAAATCACTGGAACTTGATCTCTGGTTACTTGGATTGTAAAAGGAAGAATGGACACCCATGTTGAGCATTCAGAATTAAAATTGGTATTTCCCTCTCTCCACTCAGAACTTACTCAAAAAAAACCACGAAGAGGATGCCATAGAATTCTGTTTCTGAGAAAGCCAGAAGACTTCTGAAATACTGTACCATGTCCCAGGAGGATGGGCTCCCAAAAACAGTGAAAATCAAACAGAGCTAGAGGAAGAGATAGAGAAAGAATACCAGTGGTTAGAGTTCTGAAGGGCTAATAAAACACACTTTTCCATAAAAGGCATTTTTATTATTTGTAAAAATGTGTAGAAGATACAGAACTTGTGGGCGAGAGTCTTGAGGTGTGAAGGGGGTCGCCGTGGAGGAGGCAGCACTGAGTGGGGAATCACATGGACAAGCCATATTGGCTTGGGCAGTCTGGTCACAGGGCAGAAAGCTTGGTGTAGAAATAACAATCTTTCCATGGTGAGTATCTCCAGTTCTGCTTGCCTACCTCAATAGGATGGAAATAAATACTAAAGAACCTACCTTTACCACTAGTGGGAATAAATAATGGTATAATCACTTCAGAAAAAGTTTATCAGTTTGTTAAATAGTTAAATTTATACTATTTATGACATACAACTGCCCATCATTCTGCATCAAGACGTTTACCCAAGAAAACTGAAATCATATGCCCAATAAAGACTTGAACAAGATGTTCACAACAGTGTTATTTGTAATAGTTTCTTACTGGAAACAACACAAACGTCTACCAACAAGTGAATGGACAAACAAATGGTGGTATATCCTTAAAGTAGAACATTGCTCAACAATAAAAGAAACCAACATGGATAAATTTCAAAAAATGGTTCCCTAGCATGAGATACAAGTGTGGAAGGGTAGGAAGAAGGGATTGCAAGGCAACAAGAAGAAACTTGTGGATGATGAATATGTCATTGCCTTGTTTTTTATGATAGTTTCACAAGTGTATGCATATATGAAAACTTATCAAATTGTACACTTCAAACATTTATAGTTGACTGTGTATAAATTATACCTTAACAAATCTATTAGAAAATAATAGCATTATGATACTTTTAGACTGTAAAATATGATAACTAGTTATAATTCAAATGAGAGCAAGTAATTTAATTTCCTGCATTGTTTTAGAATAATTAACATTTATTAAAATATCTCTAATAAGGAAATTTAAGTTGAATTTAAATGACTTTTTTTTACAAATCTCATCTTTCAGTAGGAATCACATGCTTTGAGAACTGCTGCAATTTCAGTTTTATTGTTTCCTTGGCTGAGGAGAATAAACAGCCCAAAGAGGCAAGAGTTTTTTGTTTGATTTGGTTTGGTTTTGGTTGGTAATTCCCATGCTCAGACCCCATCCTTTAGTGCCTAGAACAATAGGGCTCTGATGATACTGGATGTTTAATAAAAGCCTTGACTTAATGTATAATTAAAGGTCCTGAACAATGTACTCTTAGTTGCTTATTAAAACATCTGCTGATGGGAAAACTCTTCCATGGATATGAAATGATTTTAAAACACAAGGTAGAAGACATTCAAGGTAGTAGAATATGTAAATATTTTTAGCCTTCAAGTATAATAACTAAATATTTTTTCTAGGTAAATTTAACTTTCCTGGTATGAAAAAAAAGTTTTTTCTCTTTAGTAAGTTTGATTAAAATAATGTAAGAATTTGTTAATTCAACCTTGGCACAATGAGTGGTAAACGGTACAGGTTTTATTGCTAGCAAGATAACAGTGATGCTGGACAAGTTGTTTAACCACTGTTATCTTCATTTTCTGCATCTGTCATTTGATAATAACAGTATATTTCTTATAGGTTTGTTGTGAGAATCAATCAAATAATGGATGTAAATTACTATAGTGGAAGCTATTAATATTTATGGCCCCAAATCCCCCTTCCTGGCTAGGGTACTTATTTTCCTAGCTGCCTGGAATGTTGGCTGCTGAGGGCTGACAGCTGAGGCCCTCTTCAGAAATTGTTCTGGACCAAAGGAAGATGTCTAACCCAAGGGTACACCACCCTCTCTGGGGACAGCCTGTATTCAATGACTAGTCCTTGTAGGAGTCAAATGCCTGGCTCTTTTTCCAAAGTACGACTGTGATGGGCCATCCCAGTTCTAGAGCTCCCTTTGGGATTGGCAGAAGGTCTGGTGCAATTGCATTGCAGTTCAGTTTCTCCCTCTGCACAACACTGTGGCCCTTACTTCTCAGAGTTTTTCTTGAGAGTACTCCCCAACAGATTTCCTGCATGCAAATATAAGAGTTTAAGGTTCTGTTTTCCAGGAAACCCTACTGCTATCATTTGAATGATAGTGTCTCCCAAAATTCATGTTAAAACTTAACCCTCAATGCAACAGTATTAAGAGATATAGTTTGGGAGAGGTAATTAAGTAGAATTAGAACCCTTATAAAAGGGCCTGCGGTTGAAGGGAGTGTGCCCTTTCTGCCCTACTGCCTTCTGTCATCTCATTTATTCCTAGGTATTTTAGTTTCCTTGTGGCTATTGTAAATGGGATTGCCTTCTTGATTTCTTTCTCAGCTAGTTCGTTCCTGGTGTATAAAAATGACACTGATTTTTGTACATGATTTTGTATCCTGCAACTTTACTGAATTTATTTATCAGATATAAGAATCTTTAGGTGTTTTTAGACATAAGATCTTATTGTCTGCAAAGAAGGACAATTTGATTTCCTCTTTTCCAATTTGGATGCCTTTTATTTCTTTCTCTTGCCTAATTGCTCTGGCTAGGACTTCTAATAGTAGGTTGAATAGGAGTGGTGAAAGTGAACATCTTTGTCTTGTCCAGTTCTCAGAAGAAATGCTTTCAGATTTTCCCCATTCAGCATGTTAGCAGTGGATTTGTCTTATATGGCCCTTATTATGTTGAAGTATGGTCCTTCTATGCCCAGTTTGTTGAAAATTTTATCATGAAGGGATGTTGAATTTTATCAAAATACTTTTTCTGCATCTATTGAGATGATCATGTGATTTTTATTCTTCATTCTGTTGATGTGATGTATCACATTTATTGATTTGCATACATTGAACCATCCTTGCATCCCTGGGATAAATCCCACTTGATCATGTTATATGTTTTTTATGTGCTGTTGGATTTGTTTTGCTAGTATTTTGTTAAGAATTTTTGAATCTATGTTCATCAGGGATATTGGCCTGTAGTTTTCTTTTTTTGTAGTGTTTTTGTCTGGTTTTGGTGTCAGGGTACTATTGGCCTTGTATTAATGGAATGAGTTAGGGAGAATTCCCTCCTCTTCAATATTTGGGAATAGTTTGAGGAAAATTGGTAGTAGTTTTTTGTATGTTTGGTAGAATCTGGCAGTGAAGCCATCTAGACCTGAGCTTTTCTTTGCTGGGAGACTTTTTATTACTGATTTAATCTAGTTGCTTGTTATTGGTCTGTTCAGGTTTTCTATTTATTCCAGATTCAATCCTCGTAGACTGTGTGTCCAGGAATTTATCCATTTCCTCTAAGTTTTCCAGTTTGTTAGCACATAGTTGTTCATAATAGTCTCTGATGATCTTTTGTATTTTTGTGGTATCAGGTGTCATGTCTCCTTTTTTGTTTCTGATTTTATTTTTGGATCTTCTTGCTTTTTGCATTGGTCAGTCCAGCTAGTGGTTTGTTGATTGTGTTTATCTTTTCAAAAATCAACTTTTCATTTTGTTGATCCTTTGTATTTTTTTAAATCTGTATTTCATTTACTTTTGCTCTGCTATTTATTATTTCTTTCCTTCTACTAATTTTGAGTTTCATTGGTTCTTGCTTAATTCCTTGTTTATTTGAAATCATTCTACTTTTTTTGATGTAGGTCTTTATTGCTATGAACTTCCCTCTTTGTACTATTTTTACTATATTCTGTAGGTTTTGGTA
>NW_012142301.1:804664-811900 GCF_000956105.1 Propithecus coquereli
TTTCCATTGAAAATTTAGCTTTAAGCTGTATTGCTGCTTCTATAGAAAAAATGTCTTTTTTTTTCCCTCTGCTGGATATATCTTTCTTCAGGCCATTATCTCTCTAAATATTGCTTATATTACATTTTTCTCTTCTTATGTTAGATACTTTTACCTTGTCCTATATGTCCATTACATACTTTTATTCCTATTTAGTATTCTGTTTTTCCCCTCCCTGTGCTTTAATTTGAATATTTTATACTAACATTTCTTCTAGTTCACTAATACTCCTTGATGGTTTATCTCATTGGTTGTGAAACTCATCTCTTAATTTCTTAGTTGAAGTTCCAAGTTGCTCATTTATTTTTTTTAAATAGATTCAGTTTCCCAGTGAATTTTTCTATATTTTAAACTATTTTTTTGAGCATACAAATCACAGTTATTCTAATGTGCCCTTATAATAATTCCTATATCTGCATCATTGTAGGTCTGTTAGTACTATCTATTTTTTTTTTGTTTTCTTTTTCTTTTTGTCATTTGAGCCTATTTCCAGTCATGCTTGGTAATTTTAGATTGCATACTTGACACTGTATATAAAAATTGAAAAGCTCTTGATAATAACATCTTTCTCTTGCGAATTTTTTTTTTTTCCTAGAATGCAGCTAGCATAAAGGCTAATCATCTTGATCCAATCAGTGATGAGGTAAATTGAGGCTGATTTCCAGACAGGTCTTTTGCTGGTTTATTCTTACTACTAGCCTGTTGCCCCTCTGAGGTCTTACTTGAAGACCTAGATAGTTTATCATAGGACTCTCCCTTTGAAGTCCCTAAACTCATATTTTGACCCCAAGCTCTGTGAGAATGTGAAGTTATACTTAGGTTTTAAAGATCTTGGCAGCAGCTTTATGTTGACTTTTTCTACTCCTTGCTCCATTCAGCCAGTATCTAATAGGCAAAAGCCAAACTGAACATTATTTTTACTGCTCAATTTTGGTCCCTCAATTCCTAGTTGCCTTGAGAATTCTGAATTCAATTTTTTCTGAGTTCAAATTTTGAAATGTTGAATTTTGAAATTCAAATTGTTTGGTTTCTATGTACTGTGCTAGCAACTGGCAAATGTATCACAGAAAAAAATGGTAGTGAACGTCAGGCTTACCCAAATATGCACATCCCTTCCCTCCTGGAGATTAATCCTTCAAGTCCAGGCTCCCTTGGTTGCTCCCAGATATCTTTGAACAGCTGTTCAGTCTTTTGTATTTTATGTATGTTTCATGGTTGTCCATAGCAGAATGTTCAGTTTCATGAAAGCTACTCTATTGTTGATATAAGTGGAAGATCTCTATTGTTTCTTAAAGGTTGGAGGATATGAGAGTCATTTGAAGTGCTTGAAAAATAGCTTTCTGGGCCCCATATCTGAAGATTCTGATTTATATCTCCACATTTAACAAAGTGCCAGATAATTTTAAGATAGTTGGTCCTACAATCAAATTTTACATTTTTTAGATTCTATAGGTTAAAACCTACCATCCATCTATTCCCTTATGATAAAATAACTTTACCTTTTATTTACAACAGTGTTAAATAGTAAGAACACAGCTAGCATTATCACACACTTACAGATACCTGTGTGAGTGGTAAGAGGATGTCAAAACCGAGGAATAGAAACACTGGGAAAGAAAAACGAGGGGAGATTCTATTTGCTGGGGAGGCAAAACTCCTTAGGTTTGAAATTAATAAATAACCCATTAGTCATGAACTTTTCAGTAGTAGTATTTGATAGCTGCATAGAGGATCCATATTCAGGCTATTGGGATTCATTCTACATCAGCCTGCCTTAAATGTAATTATCATTGAACTGATTCACATTCTATCAAGATATATTTTTGGATGAATTCTTTTGATGTATAAATATGGTGACTTCTTTCCTAATTGTGATTTATAAGATGATATTGTGTAAGGTAATTCCCAGCTGTGTGTGTGTGTGTGTGTGTGCGCGCGTTTGGTTTGGTTTTGTTTCAGGATTATTGTAGCTGTATTTCTGCTGGGCTGTTCCTCTCAATAGCTAACATCTTTAAGTCTCTACTCTTCTGCTGAATGGAAAGGAAAATGCCCAGTGTACAACTCTTTTTAATCCTTTGAGGATCAATTGAGACTATCCTTATGAAATTGTTTTATAAATAATAAAGCACTAAAATTTTTATTGGTTATTTAAAGAGACAGAGATAGTGCAGACAATAACATAGACAGAGGAAAGGAGATTTGCCAGAAGTCATTGGTTGCTCAATATGTCTGGGGTGATGTGAATGTAAAAAAAGAAACAAAATTAATGAAACATTATGAAATAGGATTGGGCCAGATTATGGAGGCCTTCATTGTCAGGCCAAGTTTGGACTTTTCTATATTAGGTTAGGCAAGGCATTGCCTTATAGAGAGAGAGTTGGCATGATAGGAAAAAATTATATGGCATTAGGTATAAGATATCCTGGAATGGAACAATGTAGAATTAAGCAGTTATTGAAATAATCCAAATGAAAAGAAATGGGCCTCTAAACCGAGGAAATGGAAATGAAAATGAGGGACCATTTGAGAGAAGGAAGTTGAGGACAGAATCAGTATCAGATATGAAGGGTGGATGGATAGGAACATTTGTGCTATCTTTGCTTTTTCTAAGTTTTGATGACAGGGAGAATTAATAGAAATAGGGAACACAGGTATGGCCCCAAATCTCAAACTTAATCTGGTTTAATAATTGCTTTTTTACTTTTTGTTCCAAAAGAGATTTCGAATGTCTCTAGGCAGTTCCTTTTCTCAAATTGCCACCACATATGTGCATTCATTGTTTAAAAGTTATAACAATTAGATATTTAATAGTATTTCTATGTTGCATACTTATGAGCCAACGTTCTAACTTCCATGTGTTCACCTTTAAATAAAGCACATTTATAGAATTTTTCTGACACTACATTGTATTACACGTGTAAGGGCTAAATCTGGAAAAGTTTAACAGATAAAAATCCAGTTATGCACACGGGATTAACACAGGCAACTCCCGTTAATGTTAATCATCCAACTCCTTGGCCGTTACAGTTTCACCACGTTCAGGGGAAGAGGTCACATACGAAGAGGAAGAAGACAGGCAGGTAAATCATTTCCATATAGTGTATTATAGGAGCCATTACAAATTTTTTATAAAAGACATTCTGTGAAACGAAGGGATTTTTTTTTCTAGCATAAATACTAAAGAGCAGCACTTCCTTCTTAAGTCTCTCGAATTTGCTTTGGCTGCGATGACGTTGCATCTGGGTTAAATTTTCAGGACTTGTGCTTTTGGTTATATCTCCTGTGGATGTTCAATGCCTTCCTCATCATCTGACATTTCATTAAACTGCCTTCTATGCTTTAGAAGTAATGACAGCCACTACTTATTGATGCCCATTCTCTGTTAGTTGCTGTAGACTAGAGGTTCTCAAAGTGTGGTCCCTAGATCCTCAGCATCTGCATCACTTGAGAATTTATTTAAAATGAAAATTCTTGGCCTCCACTCCAGAACCACTGACTAAGAAAGTCCAGGGATGGGGCTCAGCAACTGTTTTTTAATAAGCCCTACTAGTAATTCTTACAGGCTTCGAAGTCTGAAAACCACTGTTTTAGACTTTTCTCCAATCACAATCCACCTGCCTGTTAGGAATTGCCTTCTTTTCTGATATAAAAAATGAGGATTAGAGACCTAAAGTAATTTGTCCAAAGTTGGGTAGGTCTAGGATCTCAAAAGCAGAGCAGTAACATACTTCATTACCTCGCCACACTGGCTGTAGCGTGCGCTGACTGAAGACTAAATGCAGGCTTGTGTCTCAGAAGAACAAGGCCCACTTCACGACTCCTGATGTTATGTTATGAGGCCATGGGAAAAATATTTTGCCCCTTTATGCCTGTTTTCTTCATACATAAAGTAGGCTTGCAGATCATTTACCACTCAGTGTGTGCGTGTGGGCGTGCACGCATGCATGTGATCAGGCAACCAATATGGCACCACCCAGGGCTATGAGATAAAGCACTAAGCTATGCTAGGTGATTAGAAAGATAAATGACTAGAAAATATAGCTCCAAAAAAGTCATGCAAATAATAAAATAATATGCTTTGATAAATTGATCTGATTTCTTTTAACAACCTCTAACATGTAAATCTCTATTGAATAACATTAAGAACTTTCCATGGTCTTAGACTATTTAAACATTTGGGCCTAGCAGTGAATGCACCAAGGGCAGGCTGTATTTTCAGCCCCTAGTTCCCAGCTTGCTTCTCTAGGAATATTAATATATTTACCTCTCTTCATGCAAAATCTGTGTATGTTACTAATCTCACTCCTCCAAGGACACTGGCTGTTCTAAGCTTGGTTTTTATTCATTTTACAAATATTTATTGAAAACCTATTATGTTCTCACTACTGTGCACTAGAAGAAGTATAAGCGATAACCAAAAGATAGTACACATTCTCTAATTTATGACTTTTGCCTATTGATGAAAGTAAGTCATATACACACAGTAAATGGCAAAACAAAGCAACAGTGTAAGAATTCCCATGGAGGAGGATCTTGCTGTTGGAGTTACAATGATTCATGGACCAGAGTGAGATGTTTTGGTTAGAGTGATCATGGAAGAATTCATCCTGAAAGTTGAATTCAGGCTAGGGAGGACCCAGAAAGAGGAAGAGGAGAGGAGAGAGAAGGACAGGTTATGCTTAGGCAGAGCCCCTTTCTTCCCACTCCTCCATCTCCCTCCTTGGTGCTCTGGTCCTACTCTCAGTGGAGTATTGAAATGTTAGTGTGCATCTCTGTGGCCAGTAATGGAGGGTAGTTGCTAATATATGTGTTGGTTATATTTTCTATTCTGTTTTCAGTTTACTTAGACTGGGATCTGTATTCAGAGGTAAAGGAAAGAGTTTCACATTTCTTTGTGAGCCCTGTTGACTTGTGTAAAATATTAACCTGACATCATAGGAAAGGAATGATGAGGGTAAAGAAAATGCTGATTGGTGAGGAGGAAGTAGAGGCGGGATTTCAAGCTGGTGTGGATCCTCCCAACCTTGGGAAAGCTCTGTAGCTGGGAGACTCTCTGGGCACTGTGCTCATCTATATGCAGTGGCAGTCTGTTCCCGACATGGGCGAACCGAAGACCCTGGAGCTTGTGCCAAGATCTCCTTCTGAAAGCAATTATCAGGATTCACATATTATTTCAATTCTTTACGGACTATGAAAGAGACACTTCACCATTCTGTGAAAAAGGATATGAGCAGGAATGTTGGTAGCTTGTGCATTTTTTAGAGCCTGCCATCCTGCTTTGGTCTCACAAAGGAGAATGACAGCATTGTCACAGTGCTTTCAATGTATGTGCTGGTGGAAATAGAGATGTTAGATTTTGTAGCTTCTCTGAATTACCTATAATCTGGTGACCTATAATTAGTTTGCTGAGGATATTAAACCCTCAATTTTTTTCCACCTATCACTGAAGGTAAGTGTCTGGTATCTCACTATATTAAAAAATTGTATCACACATACATTTGAGAAATGTAGTATAATGATAACAAAATCATTAACTCCGGCTCGTATTTTGTCCGCTGTCATACATATGAAAACTTAAAGGACATTCCACGGACGCAGCTGATAGCAGGATTTGACTCCCTTTTATTTCTAATACTGCCACATAGAGCTATTTTCGTTTGTTTTGAGACATTTTCAATGAAGTACTTGGAAACTTACATAAAACTGTTTCATCAAGACACACTGATAAAAATGCTGGCAGCAGCACCATCTTAGGATTTAATAGCTCCTTTGCCTTCCTTTTCTTTGACCATTCATGGATCTCTTCTACCTGTTCATGAGAGAAAGTTTAGGTTTGAAACCTTCGAGTCAACTCTGACCTTCCATGGTGATCTTTCACTTCCACTCGCGTATGTCTCTGGAAACTGCTCCCACTGTGTATCAGTCAGGTTTCTCCAGAGAAACAGAACCAGTGGGATATGTGTGTATATATATAGACACATAAGATGAGATTTATTATGGGAATTGGCTCACATGATTATGGAGACCAAGAAGTCCCACAATATGCCACCTGCAAGCTTGAGAACCAGAATGGATCTGCTTCCAAACTCTCTCAGGTTGTTGGCAGATTTCATTTCCTTGAAGCTGTAGGATTCAGGGCAGCTCTTCAAAGCCGGGAGTGGAGCAGAAGGGACTCCAGTAAGAAGGAATCTATGCTCTTATGTAATCACACGTATGTAATTACCCTCTTCTGCCACTTTCCATTGGTTTAAAGCAAGTCACGGATCTTGCCCATACTCAAGAAGGAATTACACAAGGGCATTGACATTTTAAGAATCATGGGGGCTTCCTTAGAGTCTGTCTGCCATACTCTGTATTATATATTTTGCTTCTTTTATGGTATATTTATGTCTCTCTGATCTTTTAATAATCTTTCTCTTTACTAGACATTTTAGCTTCATAGCCTATTTAATGGTAGCCTATTTATGTTTATTGTGTTTACACTGTTTGGTGTAAAGTATATGTGGGTTAAATAACTTGTCAATTGAATTGGTCGCTGGATGCTTATATTTTTTTTGTAAAGTCTATGTTTGTCTCTGCTTTGGAGAGTGTAAATTTTTAAAAGGCAAGAGCAATATTTGTAACTTATTTTGCATACTACCCATTTAGGAACAAATCAGTATTTAACATTATGTTATTATCACTCATTAAACAAACATTGTAGAGCCTGAAACTATTAAGCACCTAAATTTGTAAGATGAATGTCATCCTGCCCTCAAGATGATGTAAGTATTACACCATGTGAGATGTGTTATATGAAAGATGCCTTGATGTCCTTGGTTTTCCAGGGATCTCATGGTTTTGATATCAGGGCACCTTGTTTCTCTTAATTTTCTTTTCTTAGCTTTACATGAAACATTAGCTGTTGCAGAAAGCTTCCAGGCACCATGAAAAAGGGAGCAGACAAGAGGTATATTTCTGACCCAGAGGAGGGGTTGGCCATGGTCACAAGGTAGGAGGGGAGAGAATCTGGGAAGGAAGAGTGAGAAAGTAAGAGAATCCAGCCATCAGTGAGTGGATTTCCCAAAGGGTTTCCATAGGATTCTTGCTCTTTGATATCTTAAAGATGTTAAAATGAATTAAAAAATTCTATTGTACAAGAAGTTTAAGTGTTGTTGAAGAAATTTCCTCAGAAGTGTACCCTTCAGATTTCTTAAT
>NW_012142301.1:813318-833744 GCF_000956105.1 Propithecus coquereli
GCAAGCTGGAGACCCACGAAAGCCCGTGGTGTAGTTTAAAGGTCTTGAGAGCCAGAGCCAGTGGTGTAGATTCCAGTCTCAGTCTGAAGGCCTGAGAATGAGGAGTGCCAAGGGCAGTAGATCGATGTCCAGCTCATGCAGTCAGGTAGAGGGAGGGGGAAGCCAAGCTTCTTCCACCTTTTTTTTTTTTTCAGGCCTTCAGTGATGATGAAGGATGATGTCCAACCACACTGGGAGGGCCATTTGCCTTACTTAGTCCACCAATTCAAATGCTAATCTCTTCCAGAAACATCTTCCCAGACACACCCAGAAATAATGTTTAGTCAGATATCTAGGCATCCCATGGCCCAGTCAAATTGACATATAAAATTAACTATAATGAGGTTTTTAGAAAAATCTTGCTAGTAGACAATCTGGAAGGAGAGCTCCTTTTTCAAAAAATGTTAAAAGAACTGACCCCCCACCCTCCAAAAAAAACCCTAATGAAATTCCTAAGTGCGTGTAATGTTAAAATTTTAAGACATTTCTCTTAAGATCTGGTGACTTATAAAAACTTCCTTGAAGACCTGAATCATTGGAACTCACAATGCTAACCTTCCATACATTTGAAAGCCTGTATTTCATATGCTCTTCTTTTGACACATTAATAAATGAAGAAATATTTGGAGGTAGGTATGGTCAGCAGGTAGTATCGGGTTGTAAAATTAAGAAATATTTGTAAACGTACAAGACACACGATACTTTATTTTGTAGGTGATATTTAGGTACTGATTGATTGTATCTGATTCAATAACTAATGGTGTATGAAATTTTCCTATAAACCAAATTTAATAAAATTTGTTTATAAATTCCCCTCTGTCTTTTCCTCATCTACTCTTTTTCTTTTGCTTGCTCAGATTTTTTTTTTAATTATTTCTTTCTTTCAGTACTGAATTCAATGACAGTATGAATTAAATCCCAGCTTTGACTCGAGGTCTGTATGACTCCGGGTGGAGTTTGATAATGCCCATGGAAATGTGTAGGGGAACTGGGCGCAGGACAGTGTAGAGAAAAGTATCCTTGCTGTGGATTAAAACCACCGACCGAATCTCAGCTCTGCGACTAACTAGCTGTGCCTTCTTAGGTAAGTTAGTTAACCTTTCTGAGCCTCAGTTTCTTTATCCTTTTTCTTTTTAGGGTTATTTTATCCTTTTTAGGGTTAAAATATTTTCTTTTTAGGGTTATTATGAGGATCACTGAATGTTTATCTAGAGTCTCCATAGTCTAACACATAGGTTCTTTTTTAAATTAAAGATTTTGACTAGGGAAACTACTGAAGCTGTCACAAAGGAGCAGACAACTAAGCTGAGCTTTAGAAGATGAATACACTTTTGACAGATAGCGGGTGGGACACTCTAGATGCAAGCAAAAGGTAATCAAAAGAAGGGAAGCTTGCAAGTGTGTTATACATTGGAACAGTGTGGACAAAAATATGGAGAAGGCCAGTTGCCCTTGGCATTTCACCCTTCAAAACTGGATTTTTCTGGTACATATTAGTTGGGCACAAAACTGAATTTCAAGTCAGCTGCATGATTTTGGGAAAATTATATAGTTTCTCCAAGTTTCTTTCCTTAGCTTTAAAGGATGATAAAGTTAATAATATCAGATTATCCCTCTATTAGTGATGTAAATTCTGTCACTCAATCGTAAGGGGCTGACCACTAGATTGTTCCATTATAAAGCAGATATTTTCCCTTTGCAATCATTAAGCAATCTGTGGAGTGACACACGTTAGGAGACAATTTTTCATAAATGTCTTCTGTTTCTGCACATTTTGCCAGCAGATACATTGATTGTTTTCATTCTGGTCTATCTTTTCAAAGACATTTGTATAGCAAACTGCCTTGGAAGAGTGAGAGTATCTCCTTTTAGAACAAAAGGCAGATTTATTTTCTATCCAGTATAATGAGGATAATGTCTCCCTTCAGGGCAAAATTTGAGTGATTTTGCTAGAAGCCCTTTAAAAAATTTGAAACTCCAAGTTTGGGGTTCCTATCCCAAGAGTCAAACCCACTGTATATATAACATTCACCTGAGCTAGGCTGTATCCCATAGGACAGAAGGGAAACCAATGAGAATAGTAAGCTAATGCTGCCTGTTGTGCAGAATAGCAAGGTTCTTTCACTAACCTATGAGTTTCCTGTCTTTTCCAGTACCCATGAAACTGGCAGGTTAACCTACAAGAAGCATAATATCTCAAACACTCCACAGTTCTTGGCTGCACTTATATTCTGCTCACCATCAATTTTTCACCTATGATGAAATTATAGTGTTATTTTGTCTCCGTTTTTAGTTGACATTCATTCTTCTATAAAGAAGCATCTCTTATTTTCTTCTCTTTTTAATTTGCTTTTTATGCCACTATACTCATGGATTTTTACTTATTAAAAATAATATATAATTATAATATGAAGTATATTCGATACTTTCAGTGGCCATGTTAGCTCCAGAGCTCCCCATGGCTGGGCTGAAACAAATGGATCTTGTATCTCCAATTCTCCCTCAGCCCAACTTTGCCTCCCTTCCCTTCTTCCCCACAGGTATTGATCTTAAGGACGTTCCCTAATGATCCTCCTATATAATGAACTGTATCTTAGAATCTGCTTCCTGGGAAATTCAACATATGACAGCTTCCCATGACACTTAGAAAAAAAATCAAAACTTTTTCCATAGGACAGACAGTTTTCCTGATACATCTTCCTTCTATCCCTTTTCCTTATCTCCTGCCACTATCCTCCTCCCTCCCCAGGTTTTTGCCATACTCACTGCTCTGTGCTGAATTGAGTCCCCCTCAAAATTTACATGTTGAAGCCCTAACCCCTAGCATGATGGTATGTGGACATGGGGCCGCTGGAAGATACTTAGATCTAGATGAGATCATGAGGGTGGGGCACTCATGATGGAATTAGTGCCCTTATAAGAAGAGACACTGGAGAGCTTTCTCTCTCTCTCTCTCTCTTACTCTCCCCCACCGCCCCCATGTCAGTACACAGTGAGAAGGCAGCCATGTGCAAGCCAGAAAGAAAGTCCTCACTGGGGAACCGAAGTGGCTGGCTGGTGCCATGATCTTGGACTTTCCATCATCCAGAATTGTGATCAACAAATTCTTGTTGTTTAAGCCATACCATGTTATGGTATTTTGTTATGGCAGCCCGAGCTGACTAACACAACCCCTTCTTTCTACTTTTTGTAAATGCCAAGCTCATTTTCTTTACCTTCCACTGTACCTTGCTATGTGTTATTTCTTCTGCTCAAAACCCTTTCCCTCCAGTTATTTCCCCAGCTATTCTTGACTCTGTGTAGGTCTCATCTTAAATGGCCCGTCTTTGGTAAGATCTCTGACCACTGCATTCAAATTAGTACCACACTCTCATTCTTTTCAAAATATTTATAGTACTTATATGAAATCAACCACATTATCATCTTTGGCTATTTATTCATTTTTCACTTATGTATCTGTTTCTCCACCTCCCTGCATTAAAAAATCAGTTCCATGAAGGCACATCATAGCAGCTCATTAACTATTTTTTAAATGAATAAATGTATCCATCATGACTTAGAAAGATGAATATGTTTATGTTACCACCACCACAGAGCTGTGGGGGATCTGAGAGACCTGAGAAGACTATTACTTTAAGCCATGATTCTCTAGGATCTGGCCTGGCTTGGAAGAGGATATGTAAGGTCTAATCTAATCCGCTATTTTATTTCGCTCTGTCACTCTTGTGAAGTGCTTGCCCAATTTAGATTTGAACACCAATTAGAAGATACTACAACAGCCATATTGTGAATTTCTCAGGACAGGCTGGAAATTAACCCAGTATTTGGGTTAGCAGGTGTCACCCACACTGGTTGTTTGTTCAAAGGGACTTCCTGAAGAAGGCATTCTGGCCTATACATCTTTTAGGCTGTGTTTGGAAACAGATTGCCTTCTGAATGCCTGGGACGGTGCTGGGCCTCTCCTTTTGGTGATCACTCTCCTGGAAGACATCAACGCAGCACTCTAGTAATAGCTGAGTGAAAAATGCTGAGAGAATCTCTTTATCTTTATCTTGTATTCTTGCTAAACTGACTGAGTTCAATAGCAGCTTCTGGAAAGCATTCTAATAATCTCCAAAGTGTTTAAGAAGCATTACTCACATTATCACAGAAACATGTCTTGCTCCAGAAATGTATTTACTGTTCTTTTTAGAAACACAGATGCAGTCTAGGTAAATAATACAAAACAGTTACTTTCTTGCCAAGGGAAAATGCCATTTTTGTATTTATCTATTTAAAAAGCAAATGAAATCATTTGCGCTGGAGGACGATGTATGATAGTTGAAGATCTTAGATTGCTCACTTCTTATTAATCTCTATATTTATTCATAACTATATTTTCAAGTTTATCTCTTTTCGGTTTAACAGTGGAAGGCTTATCTTCTTTTAAGTCAGCCTGGTTATAATAAAAAAAAATATATCACCTTAACCCTTTTATAGTTAGGAGACATGGCTTCTGTTAATTTACCATCTAGCAGCATGCTAAAAAATAAGTTGTTTGTGTGAATTTTGGAATGAGAAATTTAAAGTCTATGCATTTAGAGATTGCCTGTTTCTTTATAGACTTCTAACTTATTTGAAATATCAAATTGTAAATGATTGCCTTTTAATGAGAAAGAATTTGAATGAATGAACAGTAGCAGCAAAGAGCAGGTCTCTTCTTGCTCTCTTCCCTCCATTTCGTGATGTAAGAGCTATACCATTTACAGTTAAGCAGTCATTTTTGGAATGGCAGTATGTTTTAAGTGTGAGGACTCATTCTTATTGCACCTCAACTACACATGCATGATTTAATGTATATCATGTGGTTGAAACAATTTAACCTTCAAGTTATTGATATAAATCTATGAAATACTTAATATGAGCCAAGTGCCTGACTCATGGTATGTAGTCAAGACCTGAATACCGAATGACTGTGCTCTTGCTTCTTTAATTCTGTTTCCTATACTGAAACGGCATGTAAATGCCACTGAGACCCATTGCTCATGAGACTGGAGTGAGGTATTTTCAATCTGGATCTTCACAGTGTATTTGCCAAAGAGCTCTAAGGGAAGTTGAAGCAATTGGCTAAGGTAGAGACCCTAGATGCTGTTACTGAAATTCATCTTGCATATAAAAAGAGAGGAAAATGGGTGAATGTGGGAGTTCTGCTGATTCTCACAGGAGTTTTTCCTCTTCTGTGCATAGGCCCAAAGTCTATGGAGACCCAGGTGTTTGAGCTGGTTGGAAATGAGTGTGCAGATTTCTGAGCCCCAGGCATTTCTTGTTCTGCTCTGTAGTTTCATAGAGAAAATCCAAGAATGAATCAGCAGGAGGTTTTGAGGTTGATAGAAGCTGCATTTTGGGCTCAGCTGTATGAGAGTGGGGAATAGGATGAACTGCTGGCCCACTGATACGGTGCCGGATCTGCGTGGCATATGTTATCTGACATCACAGTCCTGGAACACTGCTAATGGCTGCCAGAAAAATATAAAATCTAATGGAAAAGTAACCCACTGAACCAGAATGAATCAGCTGTTCTTTCCTCCTCTTTTGGAATTTATCTTAAAAATTAAAATTAAGCCTGAATTTATATAATTTAGAAACTTGAAGTCAAGAAATAGGAAAGCTCTTAAATAAGAAAGCTCATTAATCTGTCCATCTTGCATATCTAATCAGTTATATAGGTTTTATGAAAAAATTTGAAATACAGATGAATCTTTACACATTTCATCTTTTGGGAGACATCTATTGTTCTCATCTAAGTGGTTTGATGTGTCATTGACATTCATTAATTCCTGTTACATCCTGTGAATTAGGTAAGGGGAAAATATTTTTCTCCCCTTTGCACAGTGTAAAATCCTATGATGAACTTCCCTGTGAATTTCCATATCTGCTCTCTGGGCATAAAAGTTTAAATACCATCAGCTGTGTACTCTACCTCCCTCTTCCTCTCCCCACCTGAGTAATGGACAGTTCACTTCTTATGAAAAACTAGTTTTGGCATGGGGTCATGCTTAATACATTTTCATGATTATTACTGGCACAGAGAATGGTGGTTAGATGTGTGCAGTCTGCATTTATCTCTTATGAAAGCTGGTATAATGTCAATGATTTATAATCATAAGACTGATATGAAGATTACATGGGATTTATTAAAAACATCAAAGTTCCTGGCACATACTAAGTGTTTCATATAGACATTAATCAGAAACTCTGATACTGTTCAGAGCTAGTTGTTCTTTTAAAAGATGTTAATTGGCTTTTAAAATTTTAAGTATTTAAAAAATTGTGGTGTCTTCGTTTGGGCTGCTATAACACAATATCATAGACTGGGTGGATTAAATAACAAAAATTTATTTTTCACAGTTCTGGAGGCTGGGAAGTCCAAAATCAAGGTGCCAGCATCTCTGGTGTCCTGGTTTACAGATGGTGGTGTTCTTGTTGTATCCTCACATAGCAGAGAGCAGAGAACTAGAACAAGCTCTTATGTCTCTACTTACAAGGGCATTAATCCCATTCATGAGGGCTCCACCCTCATGACTTATTTATCACCTAAAGACCTTACCCCTAAATATCATTGCATTGGGGATTAGGATTTTAACATATGAATTTTGAAGAGACATATTCAATTCATAACATATGAAAAGAAGAAACTTCTTCCATGTTTCACTGCTACTTTGAGCAGAATCCTCTGGAAACACTGTGGAGTCATGGAGATACCATTTGAGGAATTAGATGGTCTGGTCCCCATCCCAGCTCTGCTGTGAGTCTTTGAGTCAAACACTTATCAGGTTAGAATTTTATTTTTTTCATTTGTAAAGTAGGAAAAATAATAATACTTGCTGTGTAAACCTCATGGGGTTGCTGTAACATCATAATGAGATAATATGCATGAAAATGCTCTGAAAATTGGAATACATTAGATAAGTATGAGGTACTCAAACTGCCAGGGGACTGTCCAGATTTTTCTAACCATTTCAAAACTAGAAGAATCACTGTGAATGGAGACCCAAAAGTGGATTCTTCCCAAATGGGATAGTTGAAAGGAGGCAATTGTTTTGGAGAATCTTCCACATGTGATGACGTCATTCACTATTCTTATTTAAAATTCTAAGAAAAGATAAATTTTTAGTTTCTTGATACATTAAGCAATTTTAATCCCTTTTCACTTTATAAGGTCACAAATTCCATGACCTTTTTAATCCAAAACCTGTATCATATTACTAGGGGAAAGTGAGAAATCTAGTGCATAGACTACAACAACGTAATTGTAGCTAAATCTGAACGCAAAGGTATGGGAGACATTTCAGTTTAAGTTGCCCAACTAAAAATTAGTGGCTTTAAAAAGTAATTTTATTTTATTTTTTGTCTGTCATGGTTTCTGTGGGTCAGGAATTCAGACAGTATACAAGGAAAGATGCCTTGTTTCTACTCCACTGTTATCAGGGGCCCCGGCTGGAAGATTTGAAGACTGGGCACTAAAATCTTGTGACTTGCTTTCGCTCACATTTGTGGTGGTTGATACAGTTGTTATCTGGAGGCCTGGCTGGGCCTGTTTATAAGAAAATCCATAAGTGTGCTCTGTATGTGCCTTGAGGTTCCTTAAAACATGGTGGCTGGGTTCCAAGGAGGCGGGGTGAGGGGAGAAGAGAGAGAGAGAGAGAGGGAGAAAGAGAACCAGAGAACCAGACAGAGTTATATTCTTTTCTCGATCTAATCTTAGAAGTCACATAGCATCACTTTTTTCCTACTCCACTGTTTGAGATAGTCACGAGTCTCTGCTCAAATTCAAGATGAGAAAACATAGACAACATAGGAATGTCAATTACATTGTAAGACAAGCATATGGGAATGCATAAATATATAGATGTGGGCATTTTTGTAAAACACAATTTCTCACATACTCCTTATTGTCTAGCTATTTTTGCCTGTGAGCTCAGCTTCCCTGGGGCTATAGCTATAGTTTCTGTAATGTGGAAGGAGGTATGGTGAACTTGAGCACGAGTTTGTACATGTTTTGGTGAGTTTAAGGAAAAAAACAGATGGGCTTCTCCTTCCTGTGCAGGTAGAAGTTTCCAGAGGATTACTCCTTTGTTTTCCTGCAAGGGATTCTCCTAGGTTAGTTCTTTGGATTCACGCTCTCTCCTTTCATCCCTATTTGCTTCATAATTAAAAAAATTTTAGAGGAATCCAGCTGCTCAAGCTAGTTCTTCATCTGCCAGGAACCAGAAATTCTCCATTATCCTTATTTTCTAAATAGTCTGTAATTATAGCTTTGTTTTCTTCTCTGCCTTAGGAATTATTTAGAATAATGTGGTTTGTTTCCTGAAATTTTTATTTGATTGAGTTTTAAAATGTATACTTTAAACATTTTTTCTACTTTTATTGCACCATGGTCAAAGTGGCCTATATACTATTTCTAGTATTCAAAATTTGAAGTTATTTTTATTGCTTTATTATAAAGTCAATTTTTGTTACCATTCAAAGGAATCTTGAATAGAATGTATTTCTTTCTTTGGAAAACTATATTTTTCTACTTAGATTCCTTTTAGATTTCCCTTTTTATCCCTTAAATTCATAAAATGTTAAAGTCATTTCTAGATGGTAACTTTTTTTTGTTACTATGCATATGACAAAGCAAACCATTTAAATTTGCAAGTTCAGGTTTTATCTCAGGAATTTTTCCTATGTCTATAATTATGCCTATTATTCTTGGTTTCATGTCTTCTTTAAGAAGTCTTTTCCATCTTTCTCATCTCAAGATTATTAAACTGTTTTAAATGCAGTTAGGTTTCTAATCTTATCTGAAATTTTTTTTGATGTGAAGTAGCTAATCATTATTTTATTTTCTTACAAAATTTATTACTAGCTGTTCCAATACTAGTGATTCAAAGTGACATATTTTATGATATTACAATTCCCATGTATATTTAGATCTATTTCTGTATCATCTAATTGTGCAGTGATCTATTTTTCTACTCCTTTTAACATCTCTAATGCTGTTTTAATTATAGCAGCATTACATGTATTTTCAGTGCAAGTTCAGTGCAAGTTCCCCCACCTTTTTAAAATTTTTGATGTTTTTCTGATTCTCATGTATATATTTTCCAGATAGACTTTTGAAATTCATCAAAATAATTTGATATTTATTATTTGTTGTGTATAATGTTCTAGTAAAGAAATGTTTGTGTCTGCATTGTCCAATATGGTAGTCACTAGCCACATGTGGCAACTGAACACTTGAAATATAGCTAGTGCAACTGAGGAATGGAATTTTTAATTTAATTTAATTTTAATTAATTTAAATTTAAATAGTCACATATAGTGGCTACTGTATTGAACAGTACAATCCTAGAAAGCAGAAATAGATGGCAAGGGAACAGATCATAGGTATCCCTAGAAAAAGACTTTTTATTTTTCTGTATTTCCTTTCCTTATATTTGTTGATGTCAAAGTACCCAGGTAAATTCCTTTACATGGTCTTCTTTTCCACTTAGCTTCATGCCCAGGAACATGGTGTGACTGCATCCAGCTTTCTTCCTGGTGCTACTGACCATTGCATCAGGGAAAAGATCCACCATACTGGTAACCTCTCTCTTTCACATGACTTGGATTACTCAGTTGGCATAACAGATCTTACTTACATGATCTATAATAGCAGAAACAGAGTGGTTCTCATCATTTTCACTATCTGCTTTCATTCTCTCAAATTGTGAGAAGTTAATGAGGTTCTGTTAGGACAGTGGTCCCCAACCTTTTTGGCACCAGGGACCAGTTTCATGGAAGACAATTTTTCCGTGGACCTAGAGTGGAGTGGGGGCATGGTGGTGGTGTGGGGGATGGTTTCGGGATGATTCAAGTGCATTACATTTATTCTGCACTTTATTTCTATTATTATTGCATTGTAATATCTAATGACATAATTATACAACTCACTATAATGCAGAATGTAATGCTGTTCCTGATCTGGTGGGAGGTGGAGCTCAGTGATGTGAGCGATGGGAAGCGGCTGTAAATACGAACGAAGCTTTGCTTGCTTACCTGCCTCCTCCTGCTGTGCAGCCCAGTTCCTAACTGGCCACAAACTGGTACAGGTCTTTGGCCAAGGGTTGGGAACCACAGTGTTAGGAGACCTTCTTTTACTTACTTTCTATGTCAATTCACTACCATCTTAGTCTAAGTAGCAAAATGTTGGTTTTCTTTGACTTTATTGGTTTCTTTATTTTGATTCAGAATTTCTATTATTCCAGTTCAGGAATCCACAGTCCTTAATGCCTTGGTGGCCATCTTGCATTGGATAAGCCAACTAGCTGAACATCTGCCCTGCCAATGCCACATTCTTTCTTCTAGCTATCTACATCATTGAATTTTATATCATATGACTTGGGCCCATCGCCATCACTGTTTGGAACAGAGGTATCTGAACCTGTTGCATAAATTCATAGATTGAGTATGAATCTGTGTGGTAACATGAAAAAAGTGAGTTGAGCCAATTTTTTCTTTTCCAAATTTGAACTAAGAAAATCTAAGTAAATGATCCAGGCAGCCTTGTAATAGTTAGTTGAAAATTCATGAGAAAGAACCAGAGCTGGATTAGTTTTGATATGGTGCCTTATAGACTAAGTAATAATGAGGGAACAGAAACTAACAGTAACCAGAGGAAGCCAGCTGGTAGCTATGGGACAGAAAGAGAGAGAGAGAGAGAGAGAGTGAACATGCTACCTATAGAGGAGATAGAGCAAATGAGGCTAATAGAGTTGCCTCAATGTCTGATGTCATTACAGTCCCAGAGTATAAAAATGCTTAATATAAGCATTTATTTTTAATTTAATTAAGCATTTGTTTATTATTTATTTATTTATTTGTTTATTTTTTATTTTCTTGAGCTATCTTCTTGAAATAGGTTTCTATTCCTTACGATTAGAAGAGTGTAGTCTGAAGGCTTGATAGAAATTGCTCTTAATTTTATATTTTGTCTGGTTTTCTTAGGGAGGAAGTGATTAGATACCTGTGCTCATGTCTCCTGCTTTCCTGAAGGTTACCTGAGATGTGTGTGGGCACACATGCATGTTCAGTGGCATGGAAGGTAGATGGGAGAATATTCAGGTAAGGAGAACAGTGTTGGGAAAGGTATGACAGCAAGAAGCAGCATGGTTTACCTTTGCAGGTACCAGAACAGTTTGGTGTTTTGTGAATATGAATTATGAGGCAAAGGGCAGGAAGAAATGAGGACTTCTACCCCAAGTCAAGCAGAATAATGTATTGAAGTATTGATTTGTGTTTTGTTCTTACTAATCTTAAGAGATGCAAATGAGTGGCATTTTCCCTCCCTTCCCCATCTAGTTTTATCATTCCTTATCATTCCTTCCTTCTTCCAACAATGATGTCACTCTCCATCAGTTTCCCCCCTTCCTGTGACTTCTCCATCACTCCTTTCATTAGCTCCTCTCATGCAGCCTACAATCCATTTCCTTTACCTCACTTAAAAAAAAAAATAAAAAGAATATTCCTTTCTTTTTTTTTTTCTTTTATTTCAACGTATTATGGGGGTACAGATGTTTAGGTTACATATGTTGCCCTTGGTCCCCCCCCACCAAGTCCGAGTTTCAAATATGTCCATCCTTCGGGTGGTGCGCATTGCACTCCTTGTGTATACAAATACCCGTCCCCTCCTCCCTCCTCCCCCCTCCCCCCTGCCCAACATCCAATAAATGTTATTCTTATATGTGCATTTATTTGTTGATTAGTTAATACCAATTTGATGGTGAGTACAAATGGATCCCGTTCTTCTGCTCTTGTGGTGCCCCACTTTGGATAATGGGCTTAAGTTTAATTCGGGAAAGTATAAGAGGTGCTAGATCACTGTCGTTTCTTATGATTGAGTAATATAATTCTATTAAACTATTTCATTTCACACCTTTTAATCCTCACCAAACACATTGAAAAAATAGTCTAGATTCACTTTCTCACCTCCCAATCACCTGTTAGCCTCCTGCAATCAGATTTCTGATCCTATGACTTAAAGTACTTGACACATTGTATTATAGTTTATTTTATCCTGTGCTAGACTATGAGTGCCTTAGAGGTAGGAAGGACTGTCTCTTAGCATAAGTAGCGTCTGGCACAAAATGTTTACTGAAGAAAACTAATTCAATCAACAAACATTGTATGATGAAGCCTCATCCATTCTTTACTTAAGCTTACATAAAATGAATTTATATTTCCTTGGCTTAGACAGTAACAGAAATCCAATATTCCTTTTCCTAGGATATATTTTATTATATCTATATTGTGCTTCTTTTCCCTTAGAATTCAGTAGGATTGTCTGTCCATCTGTCTGTCTGTATCTACCTACCTACCTATCTAGCTATCATATGTCTATCATCTGATTATATATCTATGTGTATTTAAATCCTAAACATTTATCAAATTTATATAAATTGACTTAAGTTTTTATCCCAATGGTTCTCAATCCAAAATAATTTGCATTATAGATGCAGGTAAATGACACTTTTTCATAAAGATATTGTCAGCTATAAATGCAAGAACAGAGCTTATCATCAGTATTGCACAGGCCAATGTGGTTCAGGAGGTCAGATAGAACATGGTAGCCATATGTTATTCCTTAAGAAAGTGTTTGTGTCACATTAAAGAAGATACTGCTAATTACTTGACACTACTGTGTAGTCAGAATGAATCAATAGCAAAGGAAATAGGAAAGGAGTCCCATACCTGCATAAATTTTTTCAAACTGAAACAGGCAATACGTGTGTAAGTACATCACCAGAAGCACGTATGCACATGTATCTTTGGGCTTTGCTCAAGTTATTATGAGATTTTGAGTGAAGTGTAGTTTATCTGAAAAGGGTTTTGGGAAGAGGTCAATTTTGAGTCATGTCAAGAGGCTGCACCTTCAGGAAAAAAAAAGAGGGGCTCACTTTGAACACAGGGTAAAAGATTTGGGGTATAGACAATATGTTTGCAGGATCAACAATGAAAGTGAGCAAGGTGGTAGATGGTTTTGATGCTGCCAATTAACAGATATAAGAAGTAGTTCCGAATCATTTCTCAGCTGAGAAAAAGTGGTGAAAATGAGTAAACACTGAGAGGTGGGAAGTTGTTGCTTTTTAACAAAAGAACTTTGAATCTTAGAATGTAATTATGTATATGAGATTGAAAAGGTAAAGAAGTGAATGTAAGCATATGACATCGTGTATGGCCATGAAGAAGAATAAAGATGCCGATGAGGATTTATGCTTGTACTCTAATCAAAATGCTCGTGGAGACATTGGGCTGGGTTCTGACAAAATCTTTGTATCTGAAAACAAAAAGGATGGGGTAGGACAGCCAAATAGAGATATTATTTAGAAAACCAAAGATATAATCCTATAAGACAGAAAGAGAGGGAGAGAAAGGGAGACATGGAAAGAGAGATAGATTATAATAGGGGGAGTTATTATTTTAAGAGTAATATTTAATAAAATGGGTAACTGTGTTATTTCAGAGAAAGATAATGGAAGGTAAAAAATAAGCATCTTACAGCAAAACTACAGGGACTAAACTCTTTCCTTCCTAGGAGAGTTAGCAAAGATCCCACAATAAATGGTTTTCTTGAAGTTTGTTGGGCTTTCTTAAAACAGTTGTTTTGAATTCTTTATCTGAGAGATCATACATCTTCATCACTTTTGGGTCAGTCTTTGGCACATTATTTTATCCCTTTGGTGAGGTCACATTTTTCTGAATGTTCTTGACACTTATGGACATGTGACAGTGTCTGTGCATTGAGGGATTAGATATTTTGGTCTTCCCAGTCTGGATTTGTTTGTGCCTGTCCTTTTTCAGGGACCTTCCAGGGATTCTAAGCTGACTGGCTGTTGTGTTCCCTGAGGCTATGATCACTGAGCCAACACAACATTAGAGGACACTCTACAGCCAGGCTTGCTGCAAATCTCAAGAGGGCTCTGGGGTTGACATGGCTTTCTTCTAGAAAGACCTGGGGAAGCCACAGAGGATACTGGGGCTGTACAGGAATGCCAGCCATTCCAGAAATCTGCCCTGGTGGCCCAGACAAGTGTGCCTTCCAGTAGATCTCTGCACAGGCAAATGGGTCCCCAACTACAGGGAGAGAGGCTGGAGCTGAGACCAGCCCCACTTGGGAACTACTGTGAGATAGAGGCTGGAGGGCCTGTCTTATACGCTTAGACAAGCACACATCTCCTACCAGTTATCTTAGAAGTTTGAGTATAAAGAAAGAGGAGGCTCTAGAGCTATTGGTGACTTACACAGAAGTAGAATATATGGCCTCAGTTCTCAAAGTGTGGTCCCTGGACCACAGTGCTCATCGATGCCCAAAACTTGTTAGAAATGTGTGTCGTCTGGTGCTTCCCTAGACCTACTGAATCAAAATCTCTGGATGTGTGGCCCAGAAATCTGTGTTTTAACAAGGCCACTAGGTAATGCGAGACATGCAAAGTTTGAGAACTGATTTAGGCTATAGCATGTGCTCACTCCTGTTTCAACACATCAAAGTGAAAGAGAATACCTAGAGACATGAAGAGGCTGCAGGATATTAATGCAAGTGATCCTGCAAAGAAAATGCATTCATGAGAGGTGACTGAGAGAAAACCTTGTGAGAAGGAATATGAGAAAATGGTATTGCTAAGAAAACGTCTACTTTCAAACTTAAGAGTGTGCAAGATGTTAAATTATATCAACTCTAGGGTTTTATTTTATTTTGTTATAATGTAATGAGAGAAAACGATTTGTGAATGGTATTAATAAGAGAATATATAAAAGCTATTTTCCCCTCCCTTCCTATATCGAATATTTTCTCAGCAATGTGGGGAAGAAGATTCTTTTTCTGTCTGTTTTGTTTTCAGAGATTCCTTTGTAAATAACAATAGAGTAGTGCTTTCTCTCTACTACAGCTGTTGCCTTCTTAAGGCTTTTCTAAGATTAGAAGATAACATTAGTTGGTGTGTTAATCCTTTGCAAAGGCCATATGTGAAAATGGAACACATTTGAGTCTGGAGATTTAATTGAACATCAGTCAGGATTTGCCTTTTCTAAAATGTTAAAGGATCACCAGTTTGTGAGCAATAAAGCCAATATATTCAGGAATAATTGTGGCTGGCATATTCAATTTGAGAATCTGAGGGGAGAGAGTAAATCAGAGCATATTGCAGTGGGTTAAAAATATGTTTATATAGCTTTTTGTGTGCCATCTAAGATAAAATCAAGTTTGAGAAGAAAACAATTCTTTGGAGGTTGATAAGCACTCAGAAGTACCTAATTTTAACTCTAATTTTAAAAATAAAATTTGTCAAAAAATAATATAGGAACCAAAGAGAGCACATAAAACTAAGTGTGTAGCTTGATAAATTAGCACAATGTAGATATACCTGTTTAACCACAACACAGAAAAAGAAGTATAATAGAATAGAAACAGCACCCAGAAATTATTTTTGTCGTTTTTCCCTAAGAGTGTCATCTGCCCTGACTTCTAATGTTGTAGATTTGTATTGCTTGCTATTAAAAAATGTATATTCTTCTCTTGGATAGTATATATTTTGTTCTGCCTTCTTTTGCTCATTATTATGTTTGTGAAATTCATCCTTGTTGTTGAATATAGTAGTTCATGTATGTTCATGGCTAGGAGGCATTATTTTAATACTTTAAAATGACCACATTAATAAAAATTGGGAAAATAGATATAAAAATCCATTTTAATATCCAAATATCAATATGATTATCATTTTGACAAGCATAACCTCATTGTGATCTTTGCAAAGTTGATGCCTGAGACTAGGATGTGAGAACAGGTAGTTTATTTGGGAGATGATCCCAGAACACCAACAAGACAATGTGGAAAAGAGACCAGGAAAGGAATACTGGGTGGTTAATGAGCAGGCTGCTGCTTTTGGCAATGGGGACTCAATTCCACTAGAGACTTCTGGCAGATGGTGTGGAAATCACCCAAAATTGTCCCATTAAAAGACAAGGAAGCTGGGATGTTTATTCACCAACTTCCACGTTAGTTGGAGGCTGCTCCCTATGGTGTAAACTCCCAGGCAACTCCAGCTTACCTGGCACGTAGGTAGAACACGTTCTCACAGTTGTAGAAAAGTCTCAGGTAGAAAGTGGCAGGTACTTCCATTGTCAGTGGCCCCTGCAGCTGAAAACATAACATAATAATGAGTTACTGGTTAGCAGGTAGTTGCATTCAAATTCATAATGAAGGAACATAAGTGTTTGGATAATCATCTTTATATCTTGTGGAACATACTATTTCTAATAACATATAAACTTTTTTGGGGTCCAGATTGGGTCCTTGTCTTGACTCCATGGCCGAGTGTTAGCCACGAGCAACAAGAAATAGAGACTATTTAATTACAGCAGTAGTTCTCTGTTGTAAGTTCTTGGTTTACTTTGATAATTAACCATTTGCACTTGGCCTCTTAAAAAGCACCATATTAAAAATCAATCAGTAAGGTTACATGAAAAAATGGATTTGTGAGGGCCATAATACCATCAATTTGAATTTTTAAAACTTGGCCTTTTGTAAAGAATGGGATTAAAACTGACCTTCAATTTTTGATGATAGACTATTGCTGTGTTTGCATGAGCTTTAAATTTAGAAGTAACAGCTCACTTGTGTTATTTGAAGAGCTTAGAAGAAACCTTTTTAGTTTGCAAAAGTAAGGTGTATTAAGATGTATAAAATTCTTTATGTACTTCAATTTCCTTTTTACTATCTGGAAAGCATTTGGAGACTACGACTATGAACACTGTATATTCTTGATTACCCATAAAGGATATGATTCAGAATTTGGTTTTAAACTATTGCCCTTGCTTTATGTAGTCTCCCAGCTCCCACTTTAGTCATCAGAACTACTCAGAGATGAAAACAGTTCTAAAGAAGCTAGGTAGATTCTTTATCTCATTAAAAAAATCACAGGGCTGGGCATGGTGGCTCACGCCTGTAATCCTAGCACTCTGGGAGGCTGAGACAGGCGGATAGTTTGAGCTCAGGAGTTCAAGACCAGCCTGAGCAAGAGCGAGAGAAAGAAATTAGCTGGACAACTAAAAATATACAGAAAAATTAGCCGGGCATGGTGGCGCATGTCTGTAGTCCCAGCTACTTGGGAGGCTGGGGCAGTAGGATCGCTTGAGCCCAGGAGTTTGAGGTTGCTGTGAGCTGATGCCATGGCACTCTAGCTGGGGCAACAGAGTGACACTCTGTCTCAAAAAAAAAAAAAAATCATAGACTTTCTTTGGAGGTATCCTATCATATTTTCAGACAGGTATAATCATTACAAAGTTGTCTTCTGTTGAATAGAAATTCACCACCCTGTAGTTCTCAGCCAGTCTCTTCCATCTTCACTCACGGTGATCCATAATAGTGTGATCATTCCTTCCTGGACAAGAGACACAGACACATGACTCCTTCACATCCTTCCTTTCCCACTTAAATTATATTTTCTAAAGCTGATCCTTGAATTGTTCATAGGACACGAGATGTTGGGTTCTTTTCTCTGCTTTCTTTTGCTTCAGCTTAAATTGGTGATGATGTTTTGGTAATATGTTATCTAAAACTGAAACCCAATATTCTAGGCTCCTTGTCTGAAGCATAGTATAACTCTTGACTCTCAGTTTTAGAAGCTGTTTCTCTTGATATGGGGAAGGCTGAGTCAGGAAATCTTTGGCTGGAGACAAATTGCAATAAAGAATTTTAAATTTTATGTATGCAATGGGAATCACGAGATGTTTTAGGGGAAATTATAAAATCAGGTTCACCTTTTAGAAAAGTAACTTTGGAGGGAGAAGGGTAGGAAGATGGTGTACTGGAAGCAGCCTGCACATGGCTCTCAAGGAGAGGATCAAAAGTTGCAGGTAAATTCCTACCTGTGGATGGCTCTTCTTGGAAAGAACATTTTAAAATCCTGAAGAAGCAATGCAGGACATTCAGAGTGAACAGGAAGTTGATGGGACCATTCATTTGGCAAGATCAAAAGGACCTATGGGGAGGCATCCGCATGTGGGCAAGGTCAGGAGGAGAGAGCCCTGGGGTGCCAGGCTCACCACAGGCACAGCAGCCCAAGTTGTGAGGGGGCTCCTTCCATACCACAGACCTCCAGACTGATCAGGGAGCTGCTTAGAATCTGTGCAGAGACATTACACTGGAGGGCAGGCATGGCAAGGACCTGGTGGCTGCTGATCCTGGGTTTCTGTAGGTGATGCCATCCTGAGTGCTCAGGTGTACAGCACCAGGTCTCCATGGGACTCAGCTTTGCAGCAGTACCCTTCACATCATCCCTGGCAGGCTGGGGAGGGAGCAGGCAGAGCAGATGCTCCCCTTGTGCCATGCCATGTGACTGGGAGTTGAGTGTCCCCCTCCCCCACAACCCTCCCAGTATGTGATCTGAGTAGAGGAAGTGCCTCAGGGACCATAGTCACCACCACAGAAGCCTGTGCTACTGCCTCTGTGGGACCTAGGCTGGGGGAGAACCAGGTGGTCTGGCTGTTCTGCCTGCCTCCACAGTCCCAGGACCGCTGGAACTGACCCTCACCCACAATTTGGCATCCATGGTCCCTGCATCAGCGTAACGGCCCCCTGCCTATACGGCTCTGCCTCTGCAGTTCCCAGTTCTGGCTCTGAGGCTATTTCTGTGCCAGTACTCGAGGCTCCATCCCTGTGGCTCCAGAGCTTCCACCGGACCCACGACAGTGCCCCTGAAATTCCAGCATTGAGCCTGTACCTGAAGACTCCAACACTGAGCCTCCATCACTGCCACTGGACTGGTAGAACCACCCTGAGTTCTAATACTCTGCCAGGGACCACTCAACGTCCTGCTGCCATTATGCCTATACCTGGTTTGAGCAAATGGCCACACACCAGACACCCATGGCCACAGCTTAGATAGCCTAATCCAGCTGCCACTGTTACATTTGTGGGGAGATACCAGGCAGAAAAATCCCCCACAACACCAGCCTCCATGGAGAGGATCTCACCCAGTCCTGAACTTGAACATCCTACAATGATCTGGGAAAAAAAACACACCACCCTGCACAAAGATCATCAACCACTGGCTTGAACTATGGCAATCACAGGTGAACAGGACAAAACAGAACAGCTGTGCTATAGGAACTTAGTTTACACACCCCTTCCCTGCCAGGTTGACATGCCAGAGTGGGAAAAAAGCATCTAGGGACCTCCCCTTCTTCTAACTAAGCAGGAAAGTTCCCAGCAAAGGAGAATGCCTAGGTATCCTGCAAACCTATTAGCCCTGAGCCAAAAGAAGAAGATTCAGATGAGAAGAAACCAGAAAATGAACCCTGGCAATATGGAAAAAGAAAACAATTGAGGGAAGAAATAAAAATAAGAGCAGAAATCAAAAAAATATTCCACGCAAACAGGAACCAAAAAAGAGCAGGTGTAGCCATGCTTATATCAGATAAAATTGACTTTAAATCAACATTGGTAAAGAAAGACAAACATGGCCATTATATTATGATAAAGGGAGCAATTCAACAAGAAGACATAACAGTCCTAAATATATATGCACCTAACACAGGAGCTCTCAGATTCATAAAGCAAATTTTACTAGATCTAAGCAAAGAAATAAATAGTGCCATTGTAATTGCTGGGGACTTCAACACCACACTGTCAGAGCTAGAGAGATCATCCAAGCAGAAAATAAATAAAGAAACACTGGACTAAAATGAGACTCTAGAACAAATGGAACTGACAGGAATTTACAGAACGGTCTATCCCAAAACTACTGAATATACATTCTTCTCATCAGCACATAGGACATTCTCTAAGATTGATCATAACTCAGGACACAAAACATATGTTAACAAATTCAAAAAAATTGAAATCATACCATGTATTTTCTCAGACCACAGTGGAATAAAACTACAAATCAATTCCAAGAGAAACACACAAATCTACACAAAGTCATGTAAATTAACAATCTGCTGCTGAACAATTATTGGGTCAAAAATCAAATTAAGATAGAAATCAAAAGATTCCTTGAACTGAATGACAAGGAATAGCTATCAAAATCTATGGGATTCAGCAAAAGCAGCCCTAAGGGGAAAATTCAGAGCCTTAAAATGCCTACACAAAAAGAAAGACCACAAATTAACAATCTAATGACATGTCTCAAGGAACTAGAAAAGAAAGAGCAAATCAAACTCAAAGTCAGCAGAAGAAAAGAAATAACAAAGCTCAGAGCAGAACTAAACAAAATGGAAAACAAAAAAGTAATACAAAGGATCAATGAAAGAAAAAGTTGGTTTTTCGAAATGATAAACAAAATTGATAGACCTCTTGCTAGATTAACCAGGAACAGAAGGGAAAG
>NW_012142301.1:834164-836728 GCF_000956105.1 Propithecus coquereli
ACCAAGGACAACACACGTAACCTAAACATCTGTACCCCATAATATGCTGAAATAAAAAAAAAAGAAATGAAAAGGGAGATATTATAACTGATAACACAGAAATACAAAATATTCATGAATATTACAAAAATCTCTACACACATAAACTAGAAAATGTAGAGGAAATGGACAAATTCCTGGAAACACACAACCGCCCAACACTCAATCAGGAAGAAATAGAACTCCTGAACAGACAAACAATGAGCAGCAAGATTAAAATAGAGACATAGGCCAATGGAACAGAGCAGAGAACCCAGATATAAAACCATGTGCCTACAACTAACTGGTTTTCAACAAAACCAACAACAACATACACTGGGGAAAAGAAGCCCTATTTAATAAATTTTTCTTGGAAAACTGGATAGCCACATACAAAAGAATAAAATAGGACCTCTATCTTTCACTATTTACAAAAATTAATTCAAGGTGGATAAGACACTTAAATGTAAGTCATGAAACCATAAAAATTCTAGAAGTAAATATAGGAAAAACCCTTTTAGACATCAGCCTAGGCAAAGAATTTATGACTAACAGTCCAAAGGCAAATATAGCAACAACAAAAATAAATAAATGAGACCTGATTGAATTAAAAAGCTTCTGCACAGTAAAAGAAATCATCAACAGAGCAAATAGAGAACCTACAGAATGGGAGAAAATATTTGCAAACTATACATCTGATAAAGGGCTAATATCCAGAATCTGAAAAGAATGTAAACAAATCAGCAAGAGAAAAATCAAACAACTGCATTAAAAAGTGGGCAAATGACATGAACATAAGTTTTTCAAAAGATAATAGACAAATGGGCAACAAACATATTAAAAAATGCTCAACATCACTAATCATCAGGGAAATGCAAATTAAAACCACATATCAGCCTTGTCAGAATGACTATTATTAAAAACTCAAAAAACAATGGATACTGGAGTAGATGCAGAGAGAAAGGAATGCTTATATACTGTTGGTAGCACTGCAAATTAATACAACCTCTATGGAAAACTATATGATGTTTCCTCAAAGAAACAAATATAGACTTACCATTTGATTCAGCAATCCCATTGCTGGGTATTTACCCAAAGAACAAGAAGTCATTTCATCAAAAAGACACCTGCACTCAAATGTTTATTGCAGCACAATTCACATTTGCAAAGATATAGAATCAACCTAAGTGCCATCGGTTCATGAGTGGATTAACAAAATGTGGTATATATATATATATATATACCACATTTTGTTAATATATATATTGAGTACTACTCAGCCACAACAAGAAAAGAATTAATGTTTTTTGCAGCAATTTTTATGGAACTGGAGAAAGTTATCCTAAGTGAAGTATCTCAAGAATGGGAAAACAAACACCACATGTACTGTCTAATAATTTGTAACTAATCAACAGGCACACATGGGCACAGAGAGAAGTAAAAAAGTCATTGGATATCATGAAGCAGAGAGGGGCAAGAAAGGAGGGGTAAAAACCTACCTAACAGGTCCAATGAATAATATTCAGGTGATGGGCACACTAAAAGACCTGACTAAAGCATTATAAAAACTTTCCACGTAACAAAAACATCTGGACCCCCTTAATATATTGAAATAAAAAAGAAAGAAAAAAAGAAAAGTAACTTTGGTAGCAGTAAGGTATATATATTACAAAGGGAAAATAATTTTGGATTGAATTTATTCCATTTGTTACCATTCAAAGATTTGATTAGTAAGTAATCAATGTCTACATCTATGATATATTATAATAAACATGCTGAACAGGAACAGGAGGAAGATACAGTCCTGCATGGTCAACCAAATTTCCCCTTCCAGGTTACTTAAACCCTCAGTATGATCCTTCAGCCACTGACATCTCACCCAATACATCTTTATCTTGTACATAGAGCTGCTAATAAAAACAATAGTTGCACATCATAAAAGATAAGAAATTGTACAAATACTCTTCTAAATGCTCTATCAATATTAATTTATTTAATGCTCTTTTCAACTCTTCAAGGTTGTGTTATTTTCATCATCATTTTATAAATGAGGAAACTCAGGGGCAGAGAACTTATGCAAGGTGTCCAACATCCCGCAGCTAGTAAGTGGCAGGGATGCACTTCAGCTCAGAGGTTGGCCTCAGTGTGTCTGGTCTGAACCCCTTCTCTAAGATACTTCAGTAGAGCTAGGACAATGTAGAATAAATGCTACCTAATGTGACCACGTAGAAAGTAACCCCTACCTCACAGCCTGTTGTTGTAGATCTCTATATCACTTGTGAGCAACCTCAATTCATGGAAATAAGAACTGAAAGATAGGAATAGTAAGTCTGGAATAGCAACCTGGATAGGTTGCTGCCATTTGGAAAGTAAATATGCTTTAATTAAGAAAGGTATTAAAGAAAGTTTCTCTTCTACCAAAGTCAAGTTATATGGAGGATTTAATTTTTCTTTTTCAGCAACTCATCAGTTGTCTGTTTTTGAAGAATATATTATTAATAGTTAAACTATTTTTTAAAAATCCAGTTTACCTTGCATTTAATGTA
>NW_012142301.1:840558-844811 GCF_000956105.1 Propithecus coquereli
AACATTGTTGTTATTATTGGCAGATGACATTGCACATAAAATGCAAAAGAATATATAAATTCAAAAGAATATATGAATTTCTAGAACTGTTAAATATTAAGTGAATTTAGCAAGATTGCTGGGTATAATATCAATATACAAAGATCAATTTTCTTTCCATAAACTAGTATCGACCAATTAGAAGTCAACATTAAAAATACAAATAATCTTTAGTATTTATCAATAAATGAAATGAAAGAGGTATAAGACATGCAGACTACATTGTTGAGAGGAATTAAAGATGACCTGATTGAAAGGGAGTACATGCCCTATTTCATGAAGCTTAATGTTGTTAAGATATCAAGTCTCTCTAAATTGACCTATAGGTTCAATAATATCCCATCAAAAATCTCATTTTATTTTTCGGTGTGTGATATTGACAAACTAATTCTAAAATACGTATGAACATTCGAAGAACTAGAATGGCCAAGACTAACTTGAAGAATAATAAAGCTTGAGAACTTACACTAGCGGATCTCAAGATTTATTTATTATAAAGCCACAGAAATGAAGATAGTGTTATAGTGGAACGAGGACAGACAAATTGAACAATAGAACAAAAGGAGCCCAGAACTAGACCAACACCTATATAGTCACCTGATTTGTGACAGAGGAGCCACTGCAATTTGTGGAAGGGTCTTTTTAATAAATGGTGCTAGGTCAATTGGATAACCACAGAAGAAAAAATTAAGTTTGACCCCTATCTCACCCCTATCTCACCATGTGCAAAAATTAATGTGAGATGTATTATAGATCTAAATGTGAAAGATAAAACAATAAAGATTCTAGCATAACACATAGAAGAATATTGTCTTGAATTTAGGGTAAGAATGATTACCTAAACTGTACAGCAAAAATCCTAATCACAAAAAAATTGATAAATTAGACTTCACTAAAATTAGATACTTTGGTTAATCAAACACAACAATGAGAGAGTAAAGGCAAGCCACATACCAGAAGACATTTAGCAATACATATTAGATATTAGTGAAATGTCATTTCACTATATATTCACATTTCACTATACGTATATATCTAATATGTATTGCTAAATGTCTTTCCCCAGCATCCATCCATTAATATCTACCTAAATCTGTCATCTCCTACAAATCAATAGCAAAAATGAGGAAAAGACTTAAACAGCAACTTCACAAAAGAGCATATTGAAATTAAGCATTACCAAAATACCAAAAGATTATCTGCAAGCTGTCTGCCTGCTTCTTGGCTCATGTGCCTACATATTGTTTGGTCCAGAGAAACACAAGGACGCTCCAGGACACCATAAGAAGCTTTATAACTTGCTTCTCTAAGCCCCAAGCTGAACACAGCCTCCTAGCTGCCACAGGTAAGGCTCACCACAATGACCTAGCTAAGGTAATCCTAATGGTTACTGGTTCATGTCCCATAATTTCAGTTATTCAGCACTATGTGAGTCTCATCAGCATTACAGTCCACATTCCCATTTAGGGAAAACATTTCTCCTTTTTCTAGGGACAGTCTGGCAAAAGTTAAAATGATTCGACCTAATATCTCAGTCTGTAGCATCTGCGTTCAGTTTTCTCTGAGTACAAAGGGTGAGAATTTGTGTTCCATTTGTATTCCCAAAGGGCTCATCTTGATGACTTTCCCAAAACGGAGGGAAAAACTGCAATCCACAAACTGTTGCTCTTCTTCTAATATACAATTAAGGAAGAAATAAGGGAAGGTAGGAAAGAAGGAAGGAAGAAGGAAAGGGGAGAGGAAGGAAGGATGGAAGGAAGGAAGGAGGGAGGAGGGAAAGAGGGAGAAATTATAGAAATAAAACAAAGGAAGGCCCTCTTTACTGGGTTCCCACTTCAAATTATTTTAATTTTTATACAATTCTCATTTTACAGATTAGGAAAATATTATGTGGGAATATTTTTTCCATCAAATTAAAGAAATATTCATAGATTCAACATGTCATAAGACCAAACACCTGCAGCCCAGCACTGTAACTATTTTAAACCAACAGAAGCAAATAACATAGGAAGCAGAGAGCTCCATTTTAAACATTCAGGAACAGCAGAAAGCATTACAACAGTACCCACTGAGTGCCATTTTATCTACAGGAGAAGTTTCATCCAGGTGGTGCAAGTCATTGCAGTTTAGCAAATGGGAAAAACTGTATAAAAGCACCTTCGAGGACTGTTCAGGTATTTCCATTGGCTGTGTATGGAAGTGAGTGACACTCGGATATTAGCGTGACCCCATGAAGATGGGTGCCGCACTCCTCCCCCCACAGGACACCACCGCCTCCGTCTCCATGGATTCCTCATCTGGACCCGCAGACATTCCTCTGCCCTCCAGGGTACGTCAGGAGGATTTGCAGATTCTAAGACAGGGAGGCTTGTTGCTCATCTCACAGGAACTGGCACTTCCTGCGATGTCCTCCTGTGAGAGGCAGCAATTACATTTTCCCCTCCAAGTTCCAGCTAAATGTGGTTTTTTTCATTTGCTGGTGTGGTCCTCACCCTGTCCCTGATAAAGGTTGTCACCCGCAATTGAATGTCCTTCCCAGAACAAATGAGAGAAGATAAGGGAGGGACACTCAGGAGGTTTCTTGAGGACAAGGCCAGATTCCTCATTTATTTATCCTGTATTTTAAACAAATTAAAACAAACCCTCCATTATCTCCAAGGGTATGATGGCCCTGAAGCCCTGTGGCCAGAGCAACTGACAGCCTCGGAGCATGGCCTTTGTCTCGGCTGGTCCCTTGATGCCCAGAAAAGACAGAGGAAATCGGCTCACTGTTCTTAAGTCTGCTCCAGCCCTCTCAGTTGTGTGAGAGGCTGGACTTTCCTCCTCTTGCTCGCTCACTCAAGTGATGGGCTCCTGCTTCCTCTCAGGACTTCCCGTCGGTTTCGGTGCCCCTGTCTGGCTCATGCTGGCCAATCTCCTTCTGTCCTGGGAGTCGGAAAAAGAAGCCACCTTCCTTTCCCGCTGCCCCCCTGTGTGTGGTGCGAAGAGAGGCACCTTGGAGGGGACTGTGAGGCTAAGATCACGGGCTCAAGGAAGGACCAGGGCTTTAAGACAATAGCTGGGAAAAAGCAGGCTCCAGGTATTTTGGTGAGTCTTAAGGGCTACCTTAAAATAACTACCTACCTACCTACCTACACAGAATGGAGTGTAGACACTGGAAAACCAGGACAAGCTGTTCAGAGTTACCTCTACAAGGAGGTAAGCAGTTCAACCTGAGAGAAGATGGTTGAGGGAATCTGGCAAATGATGTTGGGAATGTCAAGATTTGGTGGGGGAAGCTCAGCAGGACTGATGATGGTTGAAAAGTGATAGTTTGGGGATTTACGTGACTAGACTAGAAACAGACTGAATCAGGTGACTGTGCAGAGTGACCTAAAAGAAGCCATCCCAAAGTAAGGACTTAGATGAACAAATTTATATTTTAATTACTCTCCTAGAATGGCCTGTTTTTGTGTTAAAAAAAAAAAAAAAGCTATATTTTCCCTACGCCTTTGGTGAAGCAGTTTGTGCTATAATCAGAATATCTGGCCTGAAAATAGTTTGCTATTCATGGCTATACCATGAGATGGGAT
The DNA here is from genome assembly GCF_000956105.1 of Propithecus coquereli. Classification (NCBI taxonomy): domain Eukaryota; kingdom Metazoa; phylum Chordata; class Mammalia; order Primates; family Indriidae; genus Propithecus; species Propithecus coquereli. The sequence goes on from NW_012142301.1 coordinate 844,170, forward strand.
GTAGGTATGATCATAAATCTTCTAATTTTCAGGAAGCCTCAATGCATAATATTCTGGCCCTTAAGAATAAAACATACATTTATCATAGCACGTTTTTTGACTGGTGCATCAGAATATGTGACCTATATATGGAACATAAAAGATAATAATAGTATTTCCAAAATCATGGTCATAAGAAAGAGGTCCAAGACTCTGTGTGGCACCTGGAAAGCCCAGTCACGATGATGTTAGTGTGGACTTGTGCCTTGTGTACACAGTGCATGGGACCCTGCCACCCCTCTGGTGGCAGAAAGCCTCATAGTGTGTCTGGGGCAGTCGGGGTGGGGCGACCAAGCAGGTAGAGAAAAGACCCTTACCAGCTGGAACTCTGATTTCCTTTAATCTGAGCCCAAAGGCCGATAATCCAGCATGTGCACAGATGCTATGATTTGAAATAAAGTAGCAAGTGACTCTGGTGAAATGTTGTGTAACAAGGCACATAGGTTTTGTTTTTTTTTTTTATTTCAGGATATTATGGGGGTACAGATGTTTAGGTTACATATGTTGCCCTTGCCCCCCACCCCAAGTCCGAGTTTCAAGTGCGTCCATCCCTCAGATGGTGCGCATCACACTCTTTGTGTATGCATATACCCGTCCCCTCCT
>NW_012142301.1:846711-880954 GCF_000956105.1 Propithecus coquereli
ATTTATTTGCAAAGGGTATGATTCAAGTTTTTTTTTCATTGAAGATGTTTCATGATAACTGATTTAACCTGCTAGAGCATATATGTAATCACGTGTGTATACATGTGGATGCATGTTCATAATCATGTACATGAGTGATGGGTATACATGTGTGTGTTGATGTATGTGTGTGGATGGATAAGTGTGTAAATGTGTGCATATGCATATATATTTATATGTCAGTGGGTGTTGTATGAGTTTCCTGAGGCTACTGTAACAAATGGCCACTAACTTGGTAGCTTAAAATGACAGAACTCTATTCTCTCACAGCTCTGGAGGCTAAAAGTCTGAAAACAGTCTCACTGTGTTAAAATCCAGGTGTTGGCTGGGCAGTACTCCAGGTTTTAGGAGACAATCTGATCCTTACCTTGTCTAGCTTCTGGTGACTGCTGGCAGTCCTTGAATTGTGGCCACATCACTCCAATGTCTAGCTCTGTCTTCACAAGGCCTTCTCTCCTGTGTGTGTGCATATGTGTGTGTGTGTGATATCTCTCCCAGCTTTTCTCTTATAAAGATACTTGATTTGATGGCATTTAGGGCCCATCTGGATAATCCAAGATAATGTCCTCATCACAAAATAATTAGTAATGTTAGCGAAGACCTTTTTTCCAAATAAGGTGACAGGTACCAGGGATTAGGACCTGATATCTTTGGGGGACCACATTGTAGCCCACTCTCAGTGTATACGTGTGTGTAAGGGATATATGAGTGGGTGTATATATGTGAGTATGTACAGGTATATGTATGATAGGTGTACGTATGTGGGTATATGAATTTATTAATGTCTATATGTGTGAGTGTATATGTGTATGTGTATATGTGTGATGGGTGTGTATATATGCATGTATACATGTATATATATATACATGATGAGTGAGTGTAGGGGCGTATGGATATGCATATGTGTGAGTGTATGCATGTGTGTGTATACGTATGTGAATGGGTGCTGAATGTGCATGTATATGTGTACGCATGTGGGTATTTTTTATGGAATGTAGGTTATTCATCTGATCTTTGCCTAAGATATTTCATTAAAGTTCTGAAACGTGAATCAGTTGAAAGTCTGTTCTAATGAATCAGTACTCTCTTAACAGATGGTAAAATAAACACAATGTTTCTACCTTCCCAGAAATCATCTTAAGTACAAAATTGTTATGGTTTATGAGAAAAGAGCAACCGTGTTTAAATGCTAGTAAACAAGCAAGCACATACTTCTCTTACCTCTGTCTGAACCTCAGAAAGGGGACCCAAGTGGGAGTTCAACTTAATGAAAAATGCATTAGGAGCCGTCCTGATGGCACGGAGGGTCTATTACTCATTTTAATCTTAGCCAAACAGGTAAATCGGTACTGATCCACGAACCCTGGCTCTGAGAAAATCAGAGAAGGCTTAATGAAAGCCAGACAGTGGCCTTAAATGAGGGATTTTAAGCTTTCTTTTTATCTGCGTTTAAAATCTGTCTGTGGAATCACTTTTGGGTTTTATGAGGACTGGAAGTTGTTACAATCTGCATCAGTGTTTGGTATAAGGAAGAGACTGGGCGACATAGTGCCATGGCGAGTTAACAGACTAGGACAACTTTTCAAAGGCCTAATATGTATTTTATACGTGATTGTAATATATATACACACGTTTTTAATAATTATTTTAAACATCTATGTATGCTATACAAATAAAAAAGAGAGCCCATGCAACAGTACATAGGGCACTAAGTTAGCTACCACAGAGATGATCAAGGCAATGAAGGAATGGTATCTACCTTGATCAATTTATTATCTATTTCTGGAATATAAATGGAGGCCAGGTGTATGTAGAAAAGAAGTGCATATAGAGCAATTCAGAACAGGGTTAGAGTTATGGTAAAGGGAACTAGAATGCATTTATGAAGCAGGTGTCATATCAATGGGGCTTTGATACACAACTGAGAAGTCAATTGATAGAGCTGACTACAGATAGGGTAGATAAGAACTAGTTAGAACATAGTAAAAATAGGAAACTGCAGAGCACATTGGAATAAATCTAATTCCATCTTTCTGGAGCAGAGGCTACCTTTTAACAGGATTTCTCAATATTGATAGTACTGACATTTTGCATCTGATAATTCTTTGATGTAGGGAGCTATCTTGTGCATTGCAGGACATTTAGCAGCATCCTGGGCTTCCACGCACTATGTGCCAGTGGTACCTGCCTTCCCTATCCCACTCCCCCAAGTTGTGACAAATAAAAATTTCTCTAGACATTGCCGAATGTTTCCTGGAGGGCAAAACAATCCATCATTGAGAACTACTGCTCTAGAACCCTGTTACTCTAGGACCAGTGGCATTAGCATCATCTGGGAACTCGTTAGAAGTGCAAGACCTCAGGCACCATCCCAGACCTACTGAAAAAAATTCTGCACTTAGTAGGATTCCCAGGTGACTCATCTGCACATTGACGTCTGAGAACTACCACTCTGAGGAATAGTAGCAGAAAGGGCTGGTAATATTTTTCAGGATTAGATCACAGAAAGGTTTGAACATTTTGCTACACATTTAGAATTAACTTGGTAATCAATGAGGCTATATTAGTGTTTTCTTTTCATCATAAATTTATTTCAGAAATACTAGACTGGTCATCTAATACTGCCTACTTAACATTCCTCTCATTTTCCTTTCTGCCTCAATCTCAATTTTAGGGTAATGGGAAATACCAGCTAAACAACCTGTGTTTCCCAGACTTCCTTGTTGTTGAGGTGGCTATGAGACTATATTCTAAACAGAAGTTATTTGGGCATTTCTAAGGAAGCTCCTGAAGAAGTAGGCTGACTCTGTCCTTTTTTCCTTAGACCTTTCTCTTTTCTTCCTAGAAATCAATATGATGGTTTGATTTCTAGTAGTGATCTTTAAAGTTGAAGATGAGCCACTATCTAAATATGATGGAGAACATGGCCAGAAGAAACCTGAGCCAGAGAATAGGAAGAATAAACCCCAATCTTCTCTCAGCCATTACTTTTCAGAGGTTTATTACTCATAGCTTAATGCAATTCCTAACTGATTTAGATTGTTATGGATGTGATAGATGAATTGGAGGAAAGGAAATCGTGCAGAAACTATTAAAATAGTCCGGGTGGGAGATTGGGAGAACATAAATGGAATTGAAGAGGTGTTTAGAGTCTGGTCTTCCTTGGAAACATAATAAATTTTTATGTTTGCCTTGGAAAAATGATGATGTAGCTTATAATCATTTGAAAGTCAGAAGGAGGAGTAGGATTGTGATGATGCCATAAGTTTGGGTTTGGACATATCAAATGTGAGGATTAGTCAGTCATCAGCTAGACATGTACATCCGGCAGGAGAGGAGTTTCCTGTGAAGATATAAGGATAGTGGCAGTGGAAGCTGAGTGGGATTGAGGATTGGAAAAATAAAGGGAGAAGGAGAAACGGGTGATCATAAGTATATCACTGAACTGGAGAGAGAAACCTGAACAAGAGTAATGGCTGAGGGTCGTTATAGCTGCTGAACAGGTTCCACAGGAGGGATTTTACAATGGTGTTAAAAGGTGGAATTCAGAGGATCTGGAGCTATTTTATGAGAAAGTCCCCTTGCTCAAGAAGCACTTTCTTCTCTGCAGTAGCCCCGTAAACCAGTGAGATCAAGTCTTTGTTCACTCTCAGTAGTCAGGCTGAGTAAGTGGAGCATGCTCCGTCTTTCACAGACTCTTCCGAGTCTGCCATGATTCCTCAGATATCCCCTTTAGCTAATGATGGCATGGAAATTGTCAGTCCATGCTGCATCTAAAATGGCCAAGGTTATTGCCTCCTAGAAAATATTTTCTCCATTCTCTACTCAGTATCTTTTGCATACCCAAAAGGATGAATTCCGCAACAGTTGATTTATTAAATAGCTGTAAATATAGGTCATATGCTAGGTGTTTTCAGGGATGCAAAGATATTAAAGCTATGATATAGCCCTGGTGGAGCTTATGTCCAGTATGGAACTCAGATAGGTGTGATAAATACAATATTATGGTTTAATTCAAGGTGCTCTGGTCCTAGGAATTAAAGGCTTAGGAGTACATCTAAAGACAGAACTCTTCGTAACATATTTTTAAATCAGGTAGTGTTATGCCTCCAGTATTGTTCCTTTTGCTTATAATACCTTGGCTATTCAGAGTTTTTTGTTTGTATGGTTCCATAAGATTGTTTTTTCTATATCTATGAGAAGTGGCATTGGAGTTTTGATGGGGACTGCTTTGTATGTTGTTGGTGGGAATGTAAAGCAGTATAATCATGGAAAACAATATGAAGTTTCCTCAAAAAACTAAAAATAAAATTGTCATATGAACTGGCAATGCTGCTTCTGGGTATTTACCTGAAAGATTTGAAATCAGCATGTTGAAGAGATGTTTGCACTTCCATGTTCATTGCGGCACCATTCACAATAGCCAAGCTGTGAAAACAACCCAAGTGTCCACCAAGGGATGAATGGATAAAGAAAATGTGGGATATATACAAAATGGAATATTATTCAGCCTTAAAAAAAGTCCGTCATTTGCAAAAACATGGCTAGAATTGGAGAACATCATGCTGAGTGAAATAAGCCAAACACATATAGACAAATACCACATGTTCTCCTTTTATGTGGACTCTAAAACAACTGAACTCATGCAATCAGAGCGCAGAAAGGTGGTTACCAGTGGCGGAGGGGTTGGGGGAATGCGGAGATGACAGCCAAAGAGTACAAAGCCTCAGTTAAATGGAAGAATAAGTTTGATTTTTTAATTTTTTCTTTTTTTGAGATCAATACGCAACATGATGAATATAGCTAATAACTGAGTGCTGTACATTTAAATTTCACAAAGAGAGTAAATCTCAAATGTTCTTATCACAAAACTGTTAAATATTTGAGGAGATGAGTATATTAATTAGCTTCATTTAACCATTATAAATTGTAATAAAAAATCATAACACCACTTTGTACCCCATACATATATACATCTATAATTTGTCAATAAAAAGAAAGTCAGGACTCTTCATTTGTCCAAAATGTATGGGCTCTGGGGTCCATGTTTCTACTTTCCTGGGAAACGTTGCCTCAATCTTTCCTTCTACCTTGCCCTTACAATGTCATTCTCTTAACACTTCCCTTCCGTACATATACACAGTATCAAGTCTTATCTATTATATTTTATCCCTTCTCAAAAAAGACGACCATTATAGCCACTGTTTTGTACTTTGTGTGCATAGTCACTTATCTGCAATTGTGAAATCCCAAAGTTCTGAAAACCAGAAGTTTTTTTTTTTTTTTTAATAACTCATTTCGTGGTAAAACTCCCTGAACTTAACACGAGATGCTGCATAGTCTAGAACATTCATTTTAGTTTTATGAAAGAAATATTAATGTGTTCGGTTAAGGAGTGCTGCCTTATACTTTACTATGGGAAATAGTATCATTACCTTTGAAATTTGAAAAATTCTTAATTCCAAGATGTATCTGGTTCCAAGAGTTTTGGATGAAGGAACATGCTCCCGTACTATTCTCCAAATTCTATCCAATGCAAAGACAATGTGAATAGGAGGTTATATTGACAGGGAAAGTGGAGACAGCATGGTCATCATTTGAAAATGATGCCATATGCTAACTAAAAAACCTGAATCGACTGAAAAGCAGGTAGACATAAGTAAGATAATGGAACCCAAAGTAAGCATACACACAAAATATCCAGCCCTACCCTAGCTTCTAGGACTAATCTAGCAATTGGATGAATTTAAGGAGCCCCACCTAGCTCATTAGTTTAAATGACTGACATCAAATGGTGTTTATGGATTTGGCCTGATCTTGTCCTCCAAAATTAGTGGTGGGATTCCTCCTGCCTGTACTTGGGGCCACCTTCCCACTCGCCTTCCAGTTTCTCCCAGACTCCCAGGAATGGCAGATCTAACTCTGAACAACGTCTCTCTGACGAGGAAATCACAGCCTGCTCAGCAAACTCCTGCCTGTCTAATCCCTTTTCACAGGTTCCCCCGACCTGCTGGGACCCAAGCTTCTACCTGGCTGGATTCTGCTCCCAGGTTGTCCCTGCTTTTTTACCTCCAGTACTTGTTGACTGCTTGTCTCTAAAATCCTCTCCCTTGTGTCATTATAGCTTCCAAGTTTGGTCTTTTTTAGAGATGACATTCAGACAGCTTTGTTGAAACTTTACCTACAGAGTGATTGTGCAGCATGTCATATAAACAACCTCAAAAATCACAGAAACAGAATGGCACAGCTGTGCCTATATGCCCAGAGAAGCCATTGAGTTTTGGTGACATTTTAAATCAGAACAGTGACTAATGATGCAAGTGGGATGTACACTCTGAATCATACAAAATCATTAATTGTCTCTGTGCCAAGCAGAGCTGAAGCAGTGGGATCTATTTTGTATGGCATGTTTGGGCTGCACAGATGAGCAGAGCCACAGAAGGAATCTGTTCAGGGAGGCCGACTTCCATATTCTGAAATATTCTTTCCTTCCTCCTCCTCCATTCCCTCCCTCCTTCACTTATTTCTTTCCCTCCCTTGGTTTCCCATTCATTCATTGGTTTTCTTATCTGAAAAAATGGAGATATTTATAACAATATCTTCCATACAGGGTTGTTATGAGGATTAAATGAGTTAAATAAAAAGCATTTTGAATATTGGCCCAAAGAAAATGTTTTTAACGTCTACAATCATTGTTTACAATGACTCTATGTCAGGCCCTGTTCTGGGAGATAGGGACACAAACATGAAAAGCACAGGCCCCGCTCTTAAGTGTCTCCAGTACACAGGTGATTGTAGGATGTGTTGTTCTGAAGGGTTGACTCTGGGTTTTGGGTTTGAAAGCCAACTCCATCTTGTCACTCATTAACTGTGTCACCTTGGGCAAGTTACTTAATCTCTCTAAATCTTACTTTCCTCCAGTGTGGATAATAATAATAATTCTCATATTAATAGATTTGTTTTGAGAAATAAAGGACATAAAGTAAGTAAAGGACTTAACAGATTATCCAGGTAAGTAATGAATTCCTTTTCTTGCGGCTGCTACCAATTGCAGGTCCTAAGATGGTCCTTGATAGGAATTTATATTAGAATCCTCATCCTTACAAATGGGATGGGAAGAACATGGGGTTCCTTGTGCTGCTCTGGATTTGGTATTGGGAAATTTCTCAAGTCAAATACTTCTTCCCTAATGTGTTGGCTCAGTCCATACAGCCGAGGGACCACGTGAAAGAGAGATGCTTTGGAATAAGACTACCTTGTTTCAAACCTCAACCCACATGATTCTTATCCTGTGACTTGGATATTTACTCCACCTCTTGAATTCTGTTTTCCCATTTGAAACATGGCTATAATAATTGTCTCTAACTTAAACTATGGTGAAGGTCAACTAAGATAATCTAGGTAAGGAATTGAGTATTGAACATGCCTGACATATAGTCAGTCTTCTATTAGGTCGGCAGCTCTTATTATTGTTCTTGTTGTTTTTGATTAGCACTTCATTTTGTGCTTAGAAAAGAGCTTGCATAGCTGGGGCTATAGTTTTATTTTTATTCTAAAGATTATTTAATTTTCCTTTTTTTTTTTTGAGACAGAGGCTCACTGTGTTGCCCAGGCTAGAGTGCCGTGGCATCATCCTCGCTCACAGCAACCTCAAACTCCTGGGCTCAAGCGATCCTCCTGCCTCAGCCTCCCGAGTAGCTGGGACTACAGGCATGTGCCACCATGCCCGGCTAATTTTTTCTATATATTTTTAGTTGTCCAATTAATTTCTTTCTATTTTTAGTAGAGACGGGGTCTCACTCTTGCTCAGGCTGGTTTCGAACTCCTGAGCTCAAACAATCCGCCCGTCTCGGCCTCCCAGAGAGCTAGGATTACAGGCGTGAGCCACCGCACCCGGCCAAGATTATTTAATTTTTAATAACTATATTTTTTTTCATCACTGGAAGAAATCACAGAAAATTCTGTTTTGGGTAAGGTGCAATGTCTCATACCTGTAATCCCAACATTTTGGGAGGCTGAGGCAGGAGGATTGCTCGAGGCCAGAAGTTCTAGACCAGCCTAAACAACAAAGGGAGACCTTGTGTCTATAAAAAAATTTTAAAATTAGCCAGGTATGGTGGCGCACCTGTAGTCCCAGCTAATTGGGAGGCTGAGGCAGGAGGATCACTTGAGTTTGCGGTTGCAGTGAGCTATGATGATGCCATTGAACTCTAACTCTAGCTTGGGCAAGAAAGTGAGACTCCGTCACAAAAAAGAAAGGAAGGAAGGAAGGAAGATAGTAAGAGAATGAAAAAGAAAGAAAGAAAGAGAGAAAGAAAGAAAGAAAGAAAAAGAAAGAAAGGAAAGGAAAGAAAGGAAGAAAGAAAATAGCTCTATTTTGTGTTTGCTAATCCTCCATCTCTGGGCAGAGTGGGAGTCACAGTGGGTGAGATGGTGCAGTGTGGCTAGACCCTCCTGCCTAGCATTTAATGATTAGTTGGCTTGCAGTCTTGTAAGGAATGAGCACTAGGAATCACTTAATTTTTACCCCACTGTTGGTGTCTCCAAAGCAAGCATAACTGGGATAACTAAGTTTACATTTTCTCCTTTGAGAATATAAATATTAATATTTTTTAGGTTTTAGGGTGAACATCAGAATCAGTGATGTAATAATGGAATCCTTGAGAATGGATCTATACTATTTGCCATCGTCCTTATTTATTTCTGGCATGATTCCACACTAAGCAACTAGTGATGCTGCCGATAACCACCATTTATTAAGCAGCAGGCACTTTCCATGTGTCATCTCATTTGTTCTAAATGGCAACCCTGTGAAGTAGGTGTCAGTTTACCCTTTTGGCCATGATAAAACTAGCCCCAGATTAAAAAAACTTGCCCAAGATCACATAGTTAGGAGTCAGCCCAAACTCAATATGCCAAAGGTTGTTTAAACTACTATGCCCCCCAAATTAGAGTAGATTTAAACAAATAAAGAATTATAAAGCTTTCAACCATAATCTTTTATTGAAGGGAAAACTTCATAAATATCTCTAGAAACACAAAAGAATAAAAACATAAAAATGCAACATTAAACTCTAGCTGAAGCATACTTTTTCCAACCTCCCAGACTCATTCCAACATACACATCTAGTCCTGATTTTTAAAAATAAGAATACAGTCAGCTAGTAGGGTTCATAAAACTTTTGACATCTTTAAATGGTCAGGTAGAAACAGCTTACAATAAACAAGCGGCAAGAGCACCCAAGAATTGCATACAAAGAGCTTTGGAAACATCTGAATACAAATCATTTTCTAAATGTAGGTTGCCCTTATCATTGATTGTATAAGAAACACAACCTTAGACCTTCCTAGCATTGCAATAATAATGAAGGAAAGCCCTTATGCTCAAAATGATTAAAGCATTTAACACACAAAATGAACACTGGGGAGAAAGTCTTGTCTTCATTATAGTCAGTGTTATGCCACACAATGAACATAATCTCCCTTAGGTTTTACTAAACATCCAAGCTCTTTAATTTACATTATTTTATTCATTTGAATTCGCCTTGGATTTACCAGAGGAAAAAAAAAGATCTCACAATAAATGAGAAAGTGTAGTTAACAAGATACCTTAATGAATCTTAATACAATCCATGTGGGGGTGAAATGAACGTCAACTTACCCTGAAGTCACATCAGTTGGTGGCCAAGTATTTTATGGGGTGAGAGCAAGTGTATTCATCATTAGAAGATAATAATTAAAATTACTTCCTGTATATGCCCTTCAGCTTAAGTTGTGATACATGCAGTATCTCACAATTTTTGCTTCATATTCAAAACATTTTGTAGAAAGGAAAATAATCAACCTATGAAGTAGATTATCCTATTTGCCATGAAGCTTTGCATGCAAACATTCAATGAAGGTAGATGCTGGCTGATGGGGAAATGAATATTTTTCTTATTTTTAATCACATTATACCTTAGATGTACATATTTTGGCATCTACTTATTAAATATTTACGGTTTCAACATTCTCCAATGACGCAATGGCCATGATATACAGACTTGTAACATTTTGCTGAAAGTTATATTTTAAATTAGTTTCCTTTTAATAAAAATAAAGAATTACCATTTTAGCAAATGTAGCAAAAGGTAAAAAGTTAAAGTTTTTGCAGTTCTATCAGCAATGAAAAGAATGTGTTCACTTGTGTTTTTATATCTTGTCAAAAGACAAAATTACAACAAATTTAGTTTTAAATCTAATTGGCTTTAACTTGCAATTCATGAATTAGAGCAGCTTCCATTCTATAAAATAGAATCAGAGCTCCCACTGGGCAATGACCGAACAGGGGGTTTTGTGAGGTGGAAGCGAGGAAACAGAATAGGAAAAAAAATGGTTGATGTCAGGTTACTTCCAGTTGCTTTTCTTTCTTTCTTTCTTTCTTTCTTTTTGTTTTTTTTTTTTTTGTAAGGGTAAAAGCAGAGGGGACTTCCTTATTACACTGACCCAGGTAGACTAGAATCTCCTGTTTTCAGGAAAAACTGGTTTGTTTTAAAATCTATCTGCTTCCTTGAAGTTTCAGTTTGATTATGTGGCATTTAGCATGAGTGACTCCATGCTGGTTTAGTCTGGTCTGTTGCGGCCTCTTGCAGGAGATCAGTCCAAGACAATGGGCTCCCATAATTTTTAACAGTGTATATATATATATAAAATAAAAAAATTAAATTTTGCCAAACATATGCCTTTTTTTATATTGTATATTTTTCATCTCCAAGGTCAGGGACTATGTCTGCTTTCTCATCATTGAGACCCAGGACCCAGCACAGTGTCTAACATACTAAGTGCTCATTAAACACCGAATAGATATGTACATATCTTTCTGTATCATTACATATTCTCTAGTATCTTTTGGATGACTGCATAGTATTCCATTTCGTGGATGTATTGTGATTTACTTAGTGAAATACCTTTTTTGCTTAGCTAGAGGTTACTGATTTTTCACTTTTATAAATGGGAGTAAACATTTGTGTAGCAAAATCTTTTCATAGAAGTCCACTTGGACATCTTTGAAATTGTTGATACAAAGAGTAAGCAAAAATAAATCATTTTTGATATCTATTATTAAAAAAGTCACCAAACATATTTAAATACTTTGGTACCTATAAACAGATGAATGTGACTATTTTCTACACTTTTGTAACTTGCAGGTCTTTCAAGACAAATATGGGGAAAAAACCCAGCTAGTGAGTAAACCTAATTGACCAGCACCTATTCCTTAATGAGGTGTTATTTTTCTCAAGTGTCCATTTTATGAAATAAATTATATTCTCACATTTATAAATTGTAAAAGCGATTGGGATGATCCTCTTTTGAATGTCAATAGTCAGTGGTATCTAGTGTCATTCGAAGACCATTCTTTAGACAGTGAAAGCCCAACTCCTTTGTCAGGTAGGGTGAGTAAAGTTTCAATAGCTGAAGGCATTTCAATGGATTGTGACGATCAGTCAGTAACTCATCTCAAATCTCATTTTAGAAAGTGAATACAGCTGGAGAAATAATATATGTCCCAGAGATGTCAGGTTAGAAAGGATTTACTACCACACAATAAACTATAAATAGACTGGATCATTTTGAAGAACTACCACACATTCATTAGTGCCAAAGAAGGAATTTAGAAATAAGATAGCCATCAAACAACAATTGTTGTGATAGTAACATTTCAGAATTCTTCATTAGCAGAGAAAGAAAATTCATGGTCAAGAAATGGAAATGAAGAGATTTTCCAATTATCTTTTGACGCTTAGAGTGGATATAATTTAGTTTCTCTTGCATATGACCCTTGTCATAAGAGTGTTCCTTATATAGTCTAAGCATTTCAAAAAGTCCATGAACTACTTGAAAATAATTAATTCACTTGAACTTTCAAGTTGGATATAAAAAGATACTAAACAATTTAATTTTAAGAAACATGAAAGAGGGATTGAGATAAGATGGCTGACCAGAGACACTAGCTGCCAGATCATCTCAGAAAGAAGAAAAAGTTTTAGATGAAAAAGAAAAAACAAACCATCATAGATCGTGTGTAATTCCAAGGGAAAAGTGCCAGAAACTACAAGAGATTCCATGGGAAGAAGTTGTGGAGCAGAACAAGAAGGAGCAAGATATCAGCAGATATCAGCCCCCAAGAGGCTTGGAGTTTAACAAAGAGGGTAGGTGCAGTGATTTGTGGCTCCCTCCCTCACATCTCTGGCAGCCAGCAGGCTCCTGAGCTGCTGGAGAGCCTTTCTACCCTCACAAGTGCAAAAGCTTCTGCTGCCAGTGAACTGGGAGTTTCTTGAGGACAAAGCACCAGGCTGCCAGCCCCTTGGGGTGCCTCCCATCATCACAGACCTGAGCAGAGACGATAGGTACCATATTGCTTCTCCACCCACCACGCAACTTTGTCCTCCCATGGGGCTTCAGCTCCTCAGTTTTTGTCTTGCTCTTTACCACAAATATTTCCAAAATCCAGCCCAGACTGCAGGAGCCACAGGGGGCTGGTGGGTCCCAGAGGATCTGCATGACCACAGAGCTTTGATATTCTGGTCAGGCTGCCTTTTGGAGAGAATGCTAGCTTTCTTCCATTCAGATTCTTTTTCTCTGGTTCCCCTCCACTCCCCATGGCTGCTGAGAAAGACTCTTGAGCTGGGGCTCTCCTCAGTTGGGGCTTCCCCTCTGTTGAGGCTTCCACAGAGACTGGGGCTCAAACTGTTTCACTTAAAGAGCTGCATAGGACTAAGAGGTCCTCAGACTTTGGGCTCCCTGCTCACTACCCTTCCATGGTGTTCTTGTTCATCAAAGAAGGGCATACCCTGAAGCAGAGGTACATCAAACCTGCTTGAGCATCCCATAGGCAACTTGGGAACAGCACGCTTCTCCCTGGCATGGTCAGGGATTGATTTTTGGGGACCTGGGGATAGGCCCCCTGGCCTGAACCCATAACCCTGAACTTGATTCTGTTGCTCAGGGGCGCGGTGGGAAGAATTGTGAACAATCTTGGGAGGCGAGGGAGCCTGTGTGGGCAGAACTGAAAAGAGAGCACGGTGTAGGTCCCAGCCACAGCACCTCGTGGAGGAACCCTCCCCCCACAGAAAGAACATGCTCTCAGCCCAGGGCGGGACCCTGGACAGGGAAGCTCCCTGCCCACAGCACCATTGCTGGGGAGCTCAGCTAGTTTGAACTCCTGCCTGCTGGCAGATGCTGGAGAAAGACCATGGAACAGGGGAGTGGGGAGAAGAGTGAAACCCACTCCCAACAGCCAGACCGTGGATCTCAAATGGCCCCTGCCTCCGCAAGCAGACTTTCTGGTTGGGTGGAGCCACTTCATCTCCTCCCTCGTGGCTTTCCACAGAAGCTGGGAGCAGACTTTTGATCCCTGCTGAAACAGGAATTTTACTGAAAAATAGATGACTGTAGGGGCAGATTGCAATCTACAGATTAGACAATAGAGCAATGTTTTCCAAAACTGCCCAAGTGAGAAGAGTCACTTGGGGTATTTGTTAAAAATAGCTGGGCCTAGAAAGGTTTAACAAACACCATGAATGATTTTTTTTTTTTTTTTTTTTTTTTTACCATCAGGGAAGTTGAGAAAACATCAATCTAGAAAAGAGAGCTCCTGTGTGATTTAGTGCAGCATTGGAGGATGGGGAAAGAGGACACTTGACTGCAAGGAAGAGGAGGTTAAAAGTCCATTGGACTTCCATTGATTAAGACAAGGATGCTAATCAAATGTCAGAACAAAAGAATCCAAATTATGTATGTTATATTCAGACGTGCAAAGAAAATACCTTTTTTGTTTTTCATAACTGATCTAATCTTCCTTACGGTGGTGGTAATGGAGCAATGAAAAAATATTTGGTCAAATCCAATTCACCCAATCTGATTTGTTAATTTAAATAATTTCATTAAGTATCTCTCTTTCTCTTTCTCTTTCTAAATAAAGCCTCCTTTTTAAAGATTTTCTCCTCCTTTCTCTGCATCTTTCCAAGGGAGCATCTGAGTGGGAGAGAATGGCTTGTAATGCTTCAGGCAGTAGGGAAGAAAGTCATCCTCTTGTACTCTGGCCTTTCTGGCCTCTGCAGAGATAATCTTCATCGGGTGCCAATGTCTCTGACTGGTGAACTCATTTTTCGCTCTTTAGATATCAAATCTAGGGCTTCAACCCCACTGGCTAAGCCCCACCTCAGCTCTTCGGTCTGGCGTTGATGCCTCCCAGCAGTCTGAGGTTACAGGGTCTTCTTGTCAGAGTAACGGTCTGGAAAGCTAGTCCTATAAATTCCTTTCTGCTTTGCTTGAGAAAGCATAGGAAGTTTTGGATCCCTTCCAGGATACTTGAGCCCCAGATGAGGCTCTGGAATGCTCCCTTGCCCATCCTTGCCACTTTGCCACTTCCTTCGCTACAAACACTCTGAGCATGAGGTCAATCTATAACGCCATCTGCTTTCAGAGTCCCACATGGGAAGAGAGCAAAAGCTTTTTCTAGTTCTCTTTGCCCCCTGGCTTATCCAATTCACCTCTCTCCTCCCAGCCTTTGGCCCAGAGAGATAAGGTCAAAACACACAAGTCTCCTCACCTGCATCTCCTTCATCTGACTTTTCTCCTTCCCTCCACACTTCTCTGGGAGCCAGAAGGCGTGGTCTTCTTTCCTCTGATTACTTTCTTCCAAGGGCTTTCCCGCATTATATCTTCTTTTCTGCAGATGTGGCACGTACTTTTCTCACTTTTCCCTTCTCTGTAGTGAGGAATGACTGCCAGGGAATGGGATTTATGGCAAAGTAACAAAAAAACATACTGTGTTACGATTTATAATACAGTATCTGAGAACATTGTGAATTTTGTTTATTGCTTTTGGTTAACCCTGGTCTGAATTCCGATGTTATTGGTACTAAGTCTCTCAAAATGCTTACTTATTTTCCTGGATCACATGGAAATGGAGTGCTGAGGGTGGCTGGACAGAAACTTAAAAAATGCAGTAGGCTTACAAGCTATAAGGAAAAGAAAAGCAGCTGACTTTTGTGAAGCAGTGAGAAGAAAGAAACCAGACTAGGAAGGACTTGTAGGAGAAAAGTGGGAAGCAGGGAACAGGTGGGGCTTAGATACATAGACTGTTAGTGCTGGAAGAGACACTAACAATAGACTAATGTCCTAATTTTACAGCTATTTTAATCAATGTCCAAAGTGCAAAGTGATTTGTGTGGATTACGCAGCTAGGGAGAGGTGGGCTGGAGACTTAGTCACATCCCTAAAGGGTCTAATTCCCAACCCAGAGCTGATTTACAGTATATCATCTTTACCCACAGCTTCATCCCAAGGAGTGCATTGAATAAAACTTCAATTTATTGTATTAATTTAAATTTCTTGTATTAGTTAAGGTAATATTAGTTGCTATAACAGATAAATACCTAGCAAATCTGTTGGTTAAATAGTTTGGCCCTCAAACTTAATACATGTATATGTCCTAACAACCGAGTAGGTATTTAGGAAAAAAATCATACACATAAATTAAAAGAAAAATATTTTTGTTATTGATGCTACACAACTGTGCAATTATAAAAAATGTGCTACAGTTATACCAATTGGGATGTGTGTGCCCGTTGACTACTGCACAACTTCTCAAACTTTAAGGTCAGAGTGAATACAACCCACTTTCATTTCCTGTTTTGTTCTGTATTGATTTTTGTGCAGCACTTGCTTTTTATTACAGCAACCACAAAGATAAGAAATTCTGGAAAGAAATGTAGTGTTCTCTAATGTTGAAACTATAGATGACCTAGAGCTAGTAGTTTGTGCAATATTTGATAGATGTTGCTGCATTTCCCCTGAAAATTTATAATATCCCTGGATAACCGTGTGAGTTTGCTGCACTTCCCTGGCATGCCCAACATACTGTTTAGAAACTGCAGCTTTTGAGCCTTGAGGTCATTGTCTTCCTGCTAAAGGATGAAAAGTGAGAATGTAGGATCACTCATGGGAGCTATCTATGGTCTGTGTGTGAAAGTGGTACACATCACTTTTGCTTTTTGTTATGTAACTTTGAAATGATACCAAACACTGACATAGTTTGCTACATGAGTGACAAGAACTTGGGGTATACTTCCCTCTCCCCTCAAGAATGTGACATCACACCTTATGAAACCCCATATTTGAGTATTGATCATAACTACTGGACTTCAAAATGCATACAAACCCAAGACTTTGATAGACACTTTGAGAGTTCAGGCCATGGCAGGGCTACACTCTGTTAGCCACCTCTCTGAAGACGAGAGTGTATTAATAACCAGACTGCACTCCTGTCAGTTGCTTCTTGGGACAACCAGAGCTCCGACTGTGACAGGGCTGCATCCTTTGAGTACATCTTTGAAGCCTTGACTGCCAATACCAGCACTGCCCTCTAAAGTCAAAGGGACCTTACGTGTCCTCGTTGTGTTGGTCACACCAATCTCTCTTGACAACTGCTCTTATGGAGGTACGCCTCAAACTTTACTTTCCACAGAGGCCTCCTTCCATCCTAATGGAGGAACTAGACTTTAATAAATTTAGAACTCACTCACCATGTGCTTAATGTAACTCATCTATTGAGCATATTGCCTGTGAGGCTTGTTCTAATTATTCTTCCCCATTTTAAGCATTGTGAACCAGAAGAAAAAAAAAATCTCTTTGTATGGCAATAAACCATGTGATTTGTGAAATCATATTTTGTCCATCTTTTTATTTTAACCATACAGAATACATCTATTGATTAAAATTTAGTCACTAGGCCGCCTAAACTGAAGAGACTGAGAAACGTGGCCTAGCTCCATGCCCAAGAAAAAAAGAGAGAAAGGTTTTGGAACAGAGAGTAGTCTTTGCTACTCTCATTTTAACTCTCTGCACTGAATCTCTTTGAACACAACTGTGTCAAATGGTCTGAATGGGATCAAAGAAGCATGGCTTTGCAACCAACAGGCTGAAATTCTAAAAACACGTAAGACCTAAATATTTGCTATCTGCAACTACTAACCAAAGCATTCGTTTATACCAGGGTTTCTCACCCTTGCCTCTATTGACTCCTTGGTCCAAATAATTCTTTATCGTGAGTGCTGTCACATGCACTGTAGGGTGTTTACCTATGTCCTGGCATCGACCTACTAGATGCCAGTAGCATGTTCTTCCAGCGTGACAACCAAAAGTGTCCCTAGACATTGCCAAATATTCCCCAGGGGAAGGGAAGGGAGGGCAAAATTGCCCCAGGTTGAAAAACACTTATTTATACAGAAGAATATGATTGTCAAAAGAAGTTAATTAGATTTCTCTCCAATTAAAGAATCCTTAGCAATGTTTATATATTTGCAACTTAATTTTTTCACAGTACAACTCCATTTTACTTCTATCTAAGCCCCTTTCAAACAGCTTTTCTATTGTGTATTGATGATTCCCAACGATGAGATCAAAGTACTCATTTTCCCACCTTCAGGAAAGGAAGCTGCTGACAGCTTACAGCTGAGTCCCTCCTGGCATCTCCCCTTAACCCAAGGGAGCTGAAGTCACCTTGCCCAGGTTACACCTCTGCCTCAGGGAACAGCCCTCATCCAATGGTGGTGAATGTGGGAGGGAGGGGTGTATAAAGTCGACAGCCCTACCTCATGGCCACCACTCCAAGTCTGCTACTGCAATTGCATTTCAACTTCTCTCCCTGCACAGTCTTGTTTGTCTCTCACTTCTTTACAGGCGTTGCTCCCTACAGCAATCCCTAAAAAACTCCCTGCATAAAAATCTGTCTCAGAGTCTATTTCCAGAAAACATGACTTAACAACACACATCTTAAACAGTATATTTTAACTTAATACACATAATAGTGTTATTTCCCCAGTCTTTTGATGTTGGGAAAATGCC
Source organism: Propithecus coquereli (assembly GCF_000956105.1). Classification (NCBI taxonomy): domain Eukaryota; kingdom Metazoa; phylum Chordata; class Mammalia; order Primates; family Indriidae; genus Propithecus; species Propithecus coquereli. The sequence continues at coordinate 864,640 of NW_012142301.1, forward strand.
TTTTCTTTGATTCCAGTTCTGTTTAGGAGAGTTCCACCATCTTTTAGGCATTAACCATACCTGAATGCATCCCCTCTAAGTTCAAGTTTCAGTTTCTTTAAGTGGAGTAAGAACCTAAATATAGAATGTAACGTTAAGGGCAGAATGTTTTAGAATTTAAAAACTATTTTACAGTTGTGTTGCCACACCTCATTCAAGAGCAAATTTAGAGACTCACTTTTACCAATCTTCTCTAGAGCATTCAACTTAGTCATAGAAACAATTATTTTCTTTACACACTCATATGATCTATTTACAAACTATTTAGCTCAATTACATAGTTATGATTATATATAAAACTTGTAGAAATAGGCTTGGGAACAAGCACAGCTAAGTGTAAATCCACCTGATGAGTAGAAGTCACCAGGTGTGTAGTAGCCTATAAGTGGCAATTGTTCAAACAGCTACAGACATCAATGTGTTTGACAACACAAAACTGAGGTAGGTAAGTAGAGAGCTTAGAGATTCTAGACCTACCCAGTTGAAAGAATCAAGGGAACCCAGGACTTGATTCTTGTCTGACCAGTGATGAATGGTCAGGAAAGCAAAAAAGAATTATTAATATATGGCTTCAAGAGACCCAACATCCTCCAGGTCCTTTCCTTACAGGTAAGGAAACAGAGAGATAAATTGTCTTGGTATTAGATAGTATAAGAAATCAGATTTATGACTCTTAGATTAATCCTTTTTCTGCTACACTCCACCACAGACCCAGACTAGAGAGATCACTTAGGAATTATAATTTATTCACAAATCTTAGACTATTGGTTACAGGAAAGTAGCATTAAAATATTAATGTCTGATGCGCATTGGGATCTTTGGAAGATAATGTGTTCTGGTACTTCTTTAGTATTCAGAACTGTGAACCACCTTTCCTGACACTCCAATCAGGCTAAAATTAACTAACTCTGAGATAATTAGGATATAGGTAAACTAGTCCACATATGTAATTATGAAAACAGCTCTTACCATTAAAGAGCAAGCATTTTGGTTTGGGCTACGTTATCATAGTTTAATTAATGCCTGTTCTATGCAAACCTTCTCAAGAGATTACAGAGGAAAAATAATCAAACTGTTCTTTCTCTTTTTTTTTTTGGAAAGAAATTATACAAAACATTTTCTTTTTTCATCTTTGTGGAACTGACAAGAAAGAAATTTCTAAAAAGATTTTTTCAAGCCTACATATTAACTATAAAAACTCCAATTTGGAACAACTGCTCTTTTATATTAGAAGTATCAAATCAGTAGCCCCCTTGGGCTACTGATAAAATAAAAACATCTCTTTTTAGATCTTTATTATCTAAAATGTGGCTTTTTGAATTTTTTTTTGCACAAAATTTTCTTGCACAAAATTTAAATATATTTTTCTTCTCATTCCCTGAGTTGTGTATGTACATACATATGTTTGATTACATATACATACACATATTTATGTATATGTATTATACACACATGAATACTAATGTTTAGACACAATAAACTTCTATTTTTAGGGAGGCAAATTTTATATTATTTGAGAATAAATTGGGGGTAGATTAATTACTCAGGATGAATCAACTAAAGAAATCTTTTAGTGAATATATACATAGGTAATTTTCAGTAACTCACACTGCTTTATTTCTATGGGTCAAACTTTTTGGGCATTTAAACAGTTTTTAATTTTGGGCTATTACAAATAATGCTGCTGTGAATGCACTTGAACATATCTTTTGGCACACATTTCTCTCGTTCTATACCTAGGGATAGAATTGCTACCCTTAGGTACAGAATGTTATGCACATTCACTTTCGGTAGCTAGGGGTTATACCAGTTTAGATTCTACCAACAGTGAGGTACTGCTGTGTACCCTCGCCCACTTAGACTTTTTTATATTAGCCACTCTGGTGCATGTAACTAATTCTGAGATAATTAGGATATAGGTAAACTAGTCCACATATGTAATTATGAAAACAGCTCTTACCATTAAAGAGCAAGCATTTAATATATTTCATCATAGTTTTAACTTGCATTTTCGTGATGACTAATAAATGAATACTTTTATATATGTTTATTAGCCACTTGGACATTCTCATTTATGATGTACCTGTTCAAATATTTCATCTATTGTTTCTATTTGTGTATTTTTGTCTTATTACTTCATAGAAGCTCTTTATATATTCTTTATATAAGTCTCTTGTTATGTATGTTTATTGAAAATATTTTCTTCCACTCTGTGGGTAGGCAGTCCTTTTTGTATCAACCCTGGTGCTATTCGATTATTTCATGGTTGATCAATTTTGAGAGGAAGGAAAGAACACTGGATTTCATAAGAGTAGCCTTGAGGTGAATGCCTGAACCATTTCTGTGTGATGTAGACCAAGTCTCCTAAACTTGAAAAATCTCTTTGCTCATCTTGTAACTTTAGTAATACCAGTCACAATGTGTTGTGAGGGTTAATGAGCTATTTCATGTAACAGAGCCTAGCAGAGTGCCTGGCACATATTAGATGCTCAATAAATTTTATGAAATGGAGGGCAATAATATATTCTTTATTTACTTTCATTTTGGGTATCTGATACTGGCCAAGAACTTTTGAAAATTCTCAGTGACAAGTTCAGTGTTGTTGCAGAACCTCCCTGATGCCTGCTTTAAGTATATCGTGGCTTTTTTATCCCTTCTTGTAAACTCAAGGGAGTAAAAATGCCTGAAACCATTACCTTCTGCTCTTATTTCCTGAGATGAGGGGTCAGTTGGGGGGTCATTTTTTTCCTGTGGAAGTGAAACACATTAGATTTTATAGGAGAATAAAATACATTGGAAGTAAGCAGATTTCCAAAGATAACAGGGAATACACATTTTTAAGGGAGGCAATTTAAATGTGTTCAATTAGAACTAGTTAAGTATCTTCCAAATCTTTTTTCAGTGAAAGCTTTCCTTGAGTTTTGGTGGTTACTTTATAGGTTAAACATACACCTACGCTTCTGCATTCTATATTTGTTCCCAAATGTTAACAACATTGATTTCTGGTTATAAGAACAGTGGAATTGTGATCTGTTTGATGTGACATGACTAATCTGGGAGCAGCCAGATGCAGTGCCAGTCAGTTCTCTTCAGTAAGGGGACTTTATTATTTCAGCCAAACACCTGAATACAGACTTGAAGTACAATTGGGAAAAATACAGCTTATGGACTTGAGAGTTTTCTAATCAGATTATGAAGTAGAAGTTCATTATTATTTTATGCTGTTTTAAAATTCACCACTCAGCATTTCTATGCTGGCCACTGATGTTATTCATTTTTACCTGTGGTACCAAGTGCTCAATATCTTGAAATTGTAGGCAGAGGGCCCTCACTCTGACCTCTCATTTCCACAGTAGCACATAGACAAAAGAGACAAAAAGAGACATAGTAGACAAAAGAGAAACAAACAGTAGAATTGAGCAAAATCCAAATTATTATTCTCATTATCAGAGAATCTACTTTAATTACTCTATGTGTTTTAAAAAGGTAGACTTTTTCAAGTGAAAGGGTATAGGATTCTGCCTTTTGCTTTTCAATAAGTGTCTACTACAACTGAATACTCTGAGGGATTATTGGAGTTGATATTCTCGCAAGCTATAAAATGGTTTTAAAAATCCCCCACTTCCATTTCGCTTATAGATCTTTGTTTCCCTCCCCCCGCCCCCCGATGAATTTATTTAGAAGAAATGGGAAAGTGCTGGGAGTAGAACACTTAATTTTACAATCTGTTACTATATAATTAAGCTAGTTCCAAGTGGCCTATTGACTTCCAAGGTTTAATGAGGTAGCGTGGTTTGTGAAAACTCTAGGGGGAATCCTATAAAACCCAATTTGGGACCACATCCTGGTTTTTAATGATGTTGTTTTTTGAGGAATTGTCACTCAATTAGTCCTATATATTCACTGTTCTGAAGTGCAACAAGTACTTTAAATTGCGCAGCTGTCAGACATTCTGTTTACAGTCAGTTATTTGAGATGACTTGTTAACCAGCTCTGGAAATCCTGCAGCGGAATCCTATCCCCATCCCCATCAGATCTGCTCCAGGTGTTTGCTGAACATCACTCATGTGAATGCTTTCTTATATTTATATTTGATGATAGCCTGAATTCTCAAATTTCGATAACACTGGTTTAAAAAGGAAAATGATATAACTTTTTAGGAACTTTAAAATTTAAATTTCAATCAATTTAACAACTGAAATTGAACAGAATCAAGGGGTTTGGGTAGAAGATGTATTAAATATCCAGCTATGTTGGATGGATTTTGGTAATTATATTATCTGTTTGGGAAAATTCCTCAAAGGGATTGCTTTCTAGGGCAAAAGACCAGGGAAGTTGTTGTAACTAGATCTGGGGGTCTTAAGAGATGCAAAGAAACATTGCGACCAGGTGCACTGGCTTCTTCCAGGTCTTCCAGGAGTGCAGGATCTGTAGAATCCCTGGCCTAGAAGTTGGGAAAAAGAAGCAAAGATAGGTTTCCTGAGTTTCGTTTTCAGGCAGGGCAGCTGCGGGTGGAAATCCGATGGGGATCTTACTCATCATCTCAGCAATCAATCCGCGGACCTTGAATTAGTAGCATTCCCTAAGGTCTGTAATTTCTCCCGGTTATGTTTGTCATTTTATATATTTCCTGTGATGATCAGCAGTAAAATCATTGAAACGTAAAGGTCTGAATTTGTTAGTCTTTGGGAGAAGTGATGAGAGAAGTTCTTTACTTTTTATTCAGAGCTACTTTTGATGATAGAATGAGTAATGTGACAGCCACCAAGGGAACGTGACACAGAAAAGAAACGGGGCCTGAGCAGTGGCCTGGACCTTTGCCACTGGAATTCTCATGAGCTTCATCTCTGTAACTATAGATTTCATTTAAAGATACTTTCAGAATGTTGTGCTGAAGTTTCTAATCATACCAAATCTTTAAAAATGTCCACAGAATTCGCATTTTAAAAGAGCTATTCTTGTTATGATAATGGTGGGAAGAGTAGTGTGTTAGCAGTAATTTTCAAATTGGGGTTATTTTAGAAATAGACTAAAAGACTGCAACTGTGATATCATCCCAATAAACAGTAACAAATAAAAAGGCTGAATCATGAGACTCTATATAGATTCCACTTATAACTTATTTTTTATTATGCAAATTTTCTAAAAACCATAAAAATACAGAAAACAGAATAATGATATACCTATCACCTGGGAAATCAAGATTGTTCACACTTGCTTCATCTAGCTCTTCTTTGGGGCTGAAATATTTTAAAGCACATCTAAGACAAAGACATCATTATGAAGGATTTTTAAATTTACGATGTATTTTAATTTACTTATCTTCTCATCTTACTGATCTCACTGCAAGGAATTGTAGCAGGTAGTGCTGTCATCACTTGATAGGGAAGGAAGATGAGGCACAGACTTTTGACTTCTTTAAGGCACCCCCCACCCTCCGCCCAAGCAGTTAGTAGCGGAGGTATGACCACCTTTTTCTTAGCTCTGCTAGACCTGCTGGCACAATCTCACAGTTCCCAACGCCCCCCCCTCCCATTCTCAAGAACTTCACCCTGTCTGGGACTGGGTTTTAGCAGCTCTGTTATTTTACTATATGACAATCTTGCCACTCCCAACCAAAATGAAACTGATAGGACTATGGTGGACACTCAAGCTCTGATGAGCCAGTCAGATGCTTTCCTTTTGGAATTCAGTATTGAGACTACAAAACAAGTCTGACTTCTAGGAGGTGTTGAGATATGTGCTACTTTGGAAATGATAGGTTAGAGACAAGTCTCTCTGATAGGAGATATTTGAATAAAGTCCTGAAAGAAGAAAAGGAGCAAACCATGCTGATGTCTAGAAAAAGGGTGTTCCAGGCAGAGTGAACGGCAACAACAAAGGCCCCAAGGTGGGAGCGTGCTTGGGATGTTCAAGGAATAGGTTGGAGTAGAGGAAACAAAGGAGAGCATGGGAGGTGAAGGTGGCAAACAGATACCCAGAGGCAAGGGCTTGGAGGGCCTTCTGGGCCATGGTAAGGTCTTTGGATATTTTTCTGAATCCGATGGGAAAACCCTGAAAGGTTTTGAACAAAGAGGTGATAAAATCTAACTTACAAATTAAAAGGATCCCAAGTATCTATGTGGAGACTAGACAGTAGGGAGCAAAGGGAAGAATGGGGAGAACTGGTAGGAGGTCATTGCAATAATCCAGGTAAGAGATGATGATGGCTAGGGGGAATGACAGTTATGGAAGTGGTGAGATGAAGTAGACTCCAGATAAATTTTGAAGACAAGTCCAACAGTTCCGGACAATAGTCCCTCAAGGGACATAACTTCCCTAGGATTCCGTGAGAAAACACAAAAATGTTTCTAAAAATTACTTTTTGCTTTGTTTAACTATTAATACTTTGAGTTGTTTTCAGTGTCTTATAGTAAAAAATTCTTAACTAGGAAGTCAACCCTTCAGTCTTTGCAATTTAACAATAATTAATGAATGCTTACTATGTGCACAGTTGACTATGGCAGGTTGTAGTTCCACAGGATGGCTGAACCATATTTTCCATCCCACCTAATCTTCCTACAACATGATCTTGTCATCCCCTAGCAACAGTTGGAGTCTATGTCAACTCCCCTTAAACTGGGGCTGCCTGGACCAACAAAGTCTAGTGGAAGTGACATATGGCTTCTGACACGAGATCATAAAAGGCAATACAGCATCCTCCTGGCTCTCTCAGGAGGCTTGCTCTTGGGATCTGGCCACCATGCTCTGAGGAAGCTCAGGCCACATGGAAAAGCCACACTTAGATGTTCAGCTGCAACAGAAGTCCTAGCTGGCATGTATTTTCTCCCTTTGAGATGACTCCAGCCTCATCTAGTGTCTAACTGCAACCACACGAGACTCCTTGAGTGAGGGCCACCTAGCTAAGCCCAGTCAACCTCAGAACCATAAAAATAGAATAAATAATTGTTGTTTCAAATCACTACATTTTGGGTGGTTTGTTACATGGCAATGGATAACTGATTTGGTGACCATATGTACTGCATTATCTAGGACAGTTTGATATAAATTAGTAATTTCATTTGTCAGATAATAACAGTGAATAATTATGTACTATTGGTTATATGCTAGACATTGTTTTAAGTGCTTTACATATATAAACTCTTTTAATCCTCACAGTGGGCTCATGAATTAGGTATTATTACTGCTCCATTTTACATATGAGAAAATTGAGACATAAAGAGACTCAAGGTCACACAATTTGTAAATATTGTGCCAAGTTTTTGAACCAGATGGTAAGGGCCCCAAAGCCTACATATTTAAACATTACCCTAAACTGCCTCAGACCCTATTGGACTATTTTTCAAATGAAAGCCTTAATTCTGTGTCCCTGATATCCAATAGTTATGAAAATACTTAGAAAATAGCAGAGATAATATAATCCAAAACAGGTGATCTAGGAAGTATTTGTACTTGTCATTTTTGTCAATAAAAAAAAGCAAACAGAAAAACTAAGTATCCAACAGACAAAACAAACAAAGCAAAATAAAACAAATTGACCCTCCTAAAAATATTTTTTATCCAAATAAAATGAAAATTTATTTCCTGAGCAATCAGAGAACTTTAAGCACCCTAGTTAATGCCACTTATGTGAAAATCCTTAATAGAAGCTATATTTCTTATTGTGTTGCCACTACTATTTTATTCTGTCATGACAAGGATTTTATAGAAATATATGAAAGTAGGTCCAAATATGCCCTTAGACAGGGCTCAAGGCAATAGTTTAAGTAGGTCAAATATGTTTTCTGCTATTTCCACCATTCCCTTTCTTTTTTTTCTTTTTCTCTCCTCAGGTGACCCTTAGCTTGCCTGATGACTTCCCCTAAATGTAATCCAGCAAATACTCTTGAGCTTGGAATTTCTTTAGAGGCAGATATGTAATCAGCCAACACAAGGGGCTTCTGTCCTAATGTCCTCATTGGAGGGAGGTTGGGGGCTGGGGTTGGTGTTTATAAAGGAGAAGCTATCCAAAGACTTCCTTGAGGACATCAGAGATAGGACTTGGATTTCCCAAGCAGGGGCAGGAAGAAGGAAATTTCAGGTGGATGGACCAGCGTGAACAAAGGTCATAATGGGCGTTAGTACAGAGTTTAGGCATCAGCGAGCAGGCCCCATGCTAATGTATTTTCAAGAGAGGAGTAGCAAGGGAGAGTTCAGAGGAATCAGAAGCAAAGGAAGTAAACATTTACAGAGCACCTAATGTCTGCATGTAAAGTCAGGCTGTTTACTTACTATTTCACTTATTCTGCACCCAAATCTGTGAGGTATTTGAGACCTGCCTATACCCAAAGGGCTCCGGAAAATGCCAGAACTAAAACTCAATGGGTAAATAAACTCCAGGGAGGTATTAGCTCCAGGTACTTTAACTGTAGAATGGAAGGTTTGGGCTGCAGTTGAAAGAATTTCTGCATTAGGGGACGTATTTTTAGAAGTGGAGAGTTGAAAGCTGGCTTTATCAGCCAGCACTTATCACTCTCAGAATTACAACCTACACAATACAGTCTTGCTAGCTAATTTCCAGAGAACTTCATCCCAGCACTCTCTGGGATTTGCTCTATGGAGGAAGGCGGGACAGGCTGCCATCCTAGTTCTGAGTTGGCAAGAAGAGCAGTGGGCCTCAGAGTTGGCAAACTTAGTGCTTCACTAACAGCGCTGGTTCATCACTTGTCACGTGGGACGTATTGCTAATCCTGCCTGCTTCAAAGGATGTTAGTGACAATTAATGATAATTAGACAACCATTTCTGTTACCATGAAGCTTTGCCTTTTATCCCAGAAAATTCCATTTAATTTTAATACAATTTTACATTTTCAATCACTGTTTAGAGGGTTGGGGATGGGAAGGGAGGGACTGAATATTTTTTTCTTCTTTTTACCAGGATGATAACAGTAGAGAGAAAACTAAATTCGGAGTACAAATATCCAAGTTGGGGATTGTGGCTTTAACCATTTATAAACTGAGGGATCTGGGGTGACCCTTGATCTTTTGAACCTCAGGTACCTGTAATTAACTCATCATCTACCTATGGGGCTGTTATAAGGAATTACTATTTCAATAAAGAAGAAAGCACTTTGTAAATCACAAAATATTCAACTGATATTTGGTATATGTAGCACTGTTTTTGAGTGATTACAAGCTGGAACCACCCGTACATATTTATAAGAGATTTTTGTCATCTCATCTGACTCATTTAACAGGAACAAGACGTTCATAAGCCAGGACATAGGCTGGCCCATAAATCACACTCTGCCTGTCTTTGAACAATCCAGTGTCATGTATTGAGCCTCACAAAACGTGGGAGAAGCAGTACATAATCCTTCATCCATTTATTTGTACAATATATCCATTCACTGAGTTCTTGGCATTTTATATAATACATGTGTCCTAACAGTTGGAAGTGTAAGAGAAGCAGTTGAAGTTTTATCAAGATTTGAGTATTGAAATCTTATTAAGATATGAAAAATGCACATTCTTCCTCCACCAAAAGAAATCTGGGTAGCAAGATAAAATATAGCTTCTGTTTCTCACATACATAAATTTTCCATATGCTTAAATACAGCAATATTTATAGCTTTGAGGATTTTATAGATAATGAGAACTGCCCTAGTTGCCACAATTCTATATTCAGTCAATGAAAAAATAAAATAAAAGGATTGCAACTGAAGAATATGGACAGGCACAAAGACAAGCTTTAGTCCTAGTAGACTCGACTTCACATGATCTACACATTTTTACTTCCTTGGAGCTGACGTTGATCCTTGAAAGAGACTTTTTAGGGACAGGACATTGTTTCATTTTCCAGTGCATTATGTCAGGCAGGTAAGATGGTAGGCAGACTTTCTTCTCTTTCTTTCTTTACCTGTAGCATTTGTATAAAGAATGTCACAGAGTAAATGGTACTTAGAAAAAGTAGCATTTTCACTTTAATATACAGAAATGACTTGCCATCCAGAATTTAAAGTCATGTACCTTCACAAAGTCCAAAGCACAATAAAATAGTTATTTTATCAACTAATCGCATGCTGTTGCATTTGACTTAAGCCTGCTCGACTGCTCCCAAGACATTTTACAAATCACTGTCTGCACTTCAATAGATTTTGTGCAACGTGCTGGTGGAATCTATTTCTGTCCGTAAAGACCTTCCTATCTTAGGAAGGACATTAATGATTATCTCTCTCTTTCACATGGGCGCCCACCAGCTGGATTGCCTAGGTGACTTCCTGCCCACTCAGATGATTAGAGTTTTTCAGCTCACATTGACTTGGGCAGCAGGATCAAATTCCCCACCTCCATCTGGCCGCTCCCTCTTTGGTCTCCTGCATCTTAAGGAAAAAATGAAGGCAGCAGCATCACCCTTACCTACCTCTCTCTGAGGGTGAAAATTTCTCGTGGTATGATTATGAAGGCAGCAGGGCGTTGCTTCATTTTAGATGAATATTAATATTAAACAACGGCTCTCCCTGGGAGTGGGCTGCTACTGCTTGAATGCTAAGCTGCTTCATTAAGACTGAAATTGAACAAGAAATAAAAAGGAAATTAAACTTAGAAGAAGAGCTTCAGGAAGAAAGCAGCAGATTTTTAAAGACCTGTCAAATACATAGGTTTAGAGGTATTAAGGAGAACATTTATTTCTCTGTAAAAGATGGTGATTTTCTATTGCTCCATATAATGAAGTTTTTCAATATATTGAATTTTGGTTGGAAATATTTTTGTGATCTTACTTAACGTTAGCATTTTATATTATAATGGGAAATGCACTATTCATGTTTTGATGGCTTGTATTGGGGTATTTTAGTAGATTAGTTTGTTGCTCCAATTTTTCAGCACCCACATCTTTTACAATGTGATTTTGTGGCTCATCCCATCAAGAGATGGTACCAATTTCTCCACCTGTTGAATATGGATTGGCTTTTTGACAGACTTGGGCCGATAGAATTTGGTAGAAATGATGATGCACCAGTCCAAGCCTAAGCCTTGAGAACATCCTCCCTCTGTTGGAACCCTGCCACAGCTGTGTGAATAGTCTGCTAGAGGATGAGATACCATGTGGAAGAGCTTAATTGTTTCAGTAAGGCCATTTTAGGCAAGTCTTTGGCCAGATGAACACCAAACACTGACCCACAGCTGACCATAACAGATTCATAAGTGAGCTGAGTTGACACATTAACTCATGAGTGATAATAAAAGGTTATTATTTTAAGATTCTAAGGTTTGGGTAATTTGTTATGCAGGGATAGCTAACTGATGCAGCAGTCAAGAACATATGCCACATTATTTACTTTTGTTTTTATATACTCATTTAAAAAGGCAATGTTTTAAAGCTTCAAATTAATAAAACAATAGGATAAAATGAATTCCTATTTATTGGCTCATTTACAACCAAACCACCTGAATGTCAAAAGATAAAGCTGGAGATGTGATCTGAGGCCAGATTCTTTAAAGTTTTGTGAATCATGATGATACAGCTAGATTTTATTTTTTGTCTTTGAAGGCAGTAGTGATTTTTTTTGAAATGTTTTTTAAAAAAATATTTTTTTACGTAATTATAGGATGTTGCAAAAATAGTGCATAGAGGTCCATGAACCCTTCACCCAGCTTCTTTCAATGGTAACATCTCATATAACTGTATCACTATATCAAAACCAGGAAACTGATACTGATACAATATCATTAAATAGACAATAGATATTTTTCAATTTTGACTAGTTTTTACATTCACTGATTGTATGTGTGTGTGTGTGTGTGTGTGTGTGTAGTTCTGTGAAATTTGATTCTGTGTATACATCTATGTAACTACTAGCACAATCAAGATGTAGAGCCTTTCTATTACCATAAAGGAAATCTCTAGAATTACCTTTCTACTGTTGTTCCCACCACACCACCTTTATCTCTTTCCTCTGGCATCCATTAGATCTGTTCTTATTCCTTTAGTTTTGTAATTTTGAGAATGTTATAGAAGTGGAATTATACAGCACATAACTTCTTGGGGATTGCTTTGAAATGTAAGCAGTGGAGAAATATAGTTGATTTACATATTAGTAAGAGCACCTACACTGCACTGAGAAGACTTTTTGGGGAAGTGAGGGACTTGAGGAAGGGAAGCAGGAGAGACACGATTACAGTGTACCAGGTGGAAGGTGATGATGGCTTGGGGTAGAGTAGTGGAGGCGTGGACAGAATACACTGTGTAAAAGATACGCAGGAGATTGAGTTGACAGAGTTTGCATCAACTGATGGAGAGCAAGAGGCAAGGGATCAGAGGAATTGAAAATTTATCCCCTCATTCCTTCATCTGTTTAAAAACTGAGTGTCTGAATTGTACCAAGTGCTGGTAATACAACACTAAACAAGGCTGTGCCCTCATGAGAATTTACATTTTAGTTGTGGAGCAAATTGCTAAATATACACGTACACATGTACACGCGTGCACACACACACGCTCGCACACATACATGCATATAATAGATACCAGTTGCAAAGCAGAGAATTAAAAGTGGGTAATGCGAATTTGAAAAAATAGATCTTATTGTCATTAATTGTGATAGGAAACTCCAGAATAGGATGGAGAAAGAATGACTTAGAGGCATGCTAGTTTTCAGTGTCTGTACAGGATGTCCTTAGGGCAGTTATATAAATATTTCACCTAATTTTTTAAGATTATCTCATATCTCAAAGCAGGAGTCTTTGGAATTCCAGCTATTGTTCTCTAGAGGAGTACACACTAAGAAGAGTTAGAAGAATTAAAGAAAAATAATGTGAGCTAACATTTGTTGGATGTTTACAGTGTGCCTGGCACTGTTCTTAGCTCTTTACTTATTTTAACTCATTTTATATATCCTATGAGATAGGGAGTTATTATTATTGCCATTTTGCAGATGAAGACACTGCTGAGATACAGAAAGCATAAATGATACCCCCTGGCCTTACAGCTAGTAAAAGGTGAAGCTCTATAGGCCATTGCCCTAATCACTATTCTGTACTGTCTCTCTTTAACATGTATACCATTACTAGTGCTGTGTAAGCATATTTTTACTCTAATTCTTATTATTTCTGCATTTATGGTGGTTGTACTTACCAACCTATTTAAAGTGATTATATTTAATCTTTCAAGTGCTCCCTTTAATAGAAGGGAATCTGAAAATATAAAATATTTAAGGTTCTATTAAAGAGGATCTTGATCTCTAATGCTCCACCAATCTGCCTTGGGACACTTTCGCAAGTGACTCAGTATATATGTGCAGGTCATAAGTTTTCCATCACGGCCAGACCTAGGGTGACGTGCCTGGAAAAGAAAATTTAAGGAGGTGCTCATCTGGGGTGCTCACCCTACACTCGCCTGACTCTAAGAATTAGTGCCTCCTTAAATTTTGTACTCTAATCACCTAGCTTGCCTCTATTGGTCCCAACTTTGTTTTCTACTCTGTCTTCCCGGAGATTAAGCATTTTTCCATGTGCTTTCATAGCATCTGGGCTTACACTATAACAGCATTTTATCCCTTCTGGTCTGTGTTCCTCACTTGCTTGAGGATGGGGACAAAGTCTGTCATCTTCACAATTATATTTCCAACACATAGCACACAGTAGATGCTCAATGACTATTTTTCAAATGAATTAAGAGAAGGTCATTCAGAAACATACCCTAAGAATCTGAGTTACGTTAAGAACATGTGACAGTTTCTCTACCCTTGAGGAGCTTAAACCCCAAAAAGGAAGAGAAATAAATTGACTAGTCACACATTGGTGAGTGAGTTCTGTGATAGAGGCATAAACAAAGGGCTTTGTGAGCATGAAGAAGGGAGGAGGAACAGCCATCTGAGAGATGCAGGTGTGAACTCATTCTTTGAGTCCATCCTGAACATCCCGTCAACTTTTTCCAGGCATTCAGGTCTTCAGGGCAGCCAGGCTGATTCTTTGAAAGCAAACAGTCACGGGACGGAAGAGTCATTTCTGACCATGAATAGCCTAATGAAATAGTTGGGGGATGGAGTACAGGAAGGAAAAGGAAGAACTTGCCTTCTAACAACTTAAATCTGGCATGCTGTCAGGACACCCAGATGGAATATTTTCTGGATAGCATGAAATTCTGGGTTTGGGGTCAAGAGAGAAATAATCAAAGATAAACCCATAAATTCAGAAGCCATAGCATAAAAACAATATTTGAAGATTTGGAGAAAAGTGCGACCACATATGTAAAGAACAGAGTAAGAGTAGAAGTAAGCAGAGGAAAACAGACAGAAATGTGTGGTACCCATTTAGAATCAGCATGCTGCAAAGTAATATCCAGCCCTTCTGTGTAGGAACAGTTTGTTTACAGAAATGCCAAAGCATTTTGGTCAGAGTTGTCACATGATGGTAGCTGATGCCTTCTTCAATAGGAACACATATGGGCTATAACATAAACACCAGGGAATAAGCCCTGAGCATATTGCTGTTGGGAACACCTAGCTTTTTTTTTTTTTTTTAAATGAAGAAAAAGCATTCTCTGGTTTTTCAGAAGATAGACTTGTAATCAAACATCTATTCTTAGAAGACAATGGTATTATTTCTGGAAATATTTGTAAAATTCCATATGAACAAGACTAGTTTTCTTGCGTTTTAATTGCCTCTCTCTCACAAACCCCTGTGATAGCAAAATGTTGTTTTTTATGAGGTTTTTCCAGAGTACTAAATCTTGACATAATCAATACTATATATGTTAACTATCTTCAGGCTGTCTGTAGTAAGCCTGAATTATTAGATTCCTCGGAGGTCTGGACTATTTTTCTTTTGGCTATCACTTACCATTTATCTATCCATCTATAGTACATAGATGTTTTACAGGAATATTTCTAGGTACATAAATAAATTATGTGGCTGGTGGCAAAGATTGGTTGTTATAGCAAGACTCCAGTGTGTTATATTTAATAACCCAAACTGTGATAAAAGACAGAGAAAGAGAGGAGAAGAGGAGAAAGACTGTGCTCTTCTCAGCCCTCACTGGTACCTTCCTGAGAATGCCAGAAAAGATTCTCCATAGTGGGGCTGTGTTGTCTGTGATACTCTCACATCATAGGCACAGTGAATCGGGAAAGCAATAGTGCACTGCAGATATAAAGTGTTATTAATTAAACATCCCAACACAGCAGTTCCCAGAAGCTATGAACAACTAGATAGACCATATTTTATATATATGTGCGTGTGTGTGTGTGTGTGTGTATGTTATATATATATTTTTTTCCTTTGGAGACAAAGTCTTGCTTTGTCACCTAGGCTGGAGTGTAGTGGCTTGATCCTTACAGCTCACTGCAGCCTTTAGCTCCTGGGCTCAAGTGATCCTCTCACCTCAGCCTCCCAAAGTAGCTGGAAATACAGGCATGTGCCACCACATCCAACTGATTATGTTTTATTTTTTATAGAAACAAGATCTCACTATGTTGCCCAGGCTGGTCTCGAACTCCTGGCCTCAAGGGATCCTCCCACCTTGGCCTCCCAAAGTTCTAGTGTTAAAGAGGTGAGCCATCATCCTCAGCCCATATTTTTCTTTTTACAACTGCTTATTTAGCATTTGTGGGGAAAAAAAATCAGCTCCATTTTCTTATCCATTCTTCCCAGCCTTTCTCCTTCCTTTTCCTCACCACCTTGCTTCATCCTCTCAACTCTACTACTTCACTCTAAAAAGGATTGGGAACAGCTTAGATGAGAGCACACATGTTAAAAAGGCAATGAAATTGAAAATTGAGATCAGGGAAAATTTAAATAAAGGCAGAAATGCAATACCAGGGGGAGAAAGAATATAAATTCACAGACTGTACGAGTCAGCCTAGTTGTTAGAGTTGAGCTTCAAATTGGGCTCTGAATTTTCTGGCAGGTGAAGCAAATGGAAGACAAGCATGCCTACATAATTCTCGTTATTAAAACAAAAAAAGGAAGTATCGCAGTTTCTCAGGGGAAGCAAAGTTATCCTAGCAGTAGTTTTTTTTTTTTTTTTAAGTCTCTTAGGAGAATACCAGGCATAAATTTTTCATTTATGCCTCACAACAAGGAAAGATTTACTTTAAAATAGGTCACAGTTGAAGAAACTGGGAACGAACCCCTAAAACAGTTTGTCCAAAGTCATACCAGTACTGATAGGTGGTGTTGGGATTCAAAGCCAGATCATCTGGTTCTTATTGTGGTTCCAAAATGTCACTCCTGTTTCCATGTCATGCCCTCTTCTGAGAAACTCTAGCCTACCTGTTTTCTTTTAATATTAATAGAT
>NW_012142301.1:884634-885839 GCF_000956105.1 Propithecus coquereli
TGTGATGCCTCTCTGAATACAAACAAGATGAAAAGTGACTTGTGAATATTAGTCCTGACGTCTGAAAGCGTCAGGAACATACACAATGGAGAAAAATGAAGATAGACACAATGAGGTTCAATCAGCAGAAGTGACAGAAACACGTTTTGGGTAAAGAATGAAGTGTCTCAGCATGAGGGAGACACAATTATCCCTCTTTGTGCCTAATCTCAGATAAATGGGGGAAGTGCTCTGCGGGTCTGGCTTATATCATTTTCAAGTTTTTTTTGTTTGTTTTTGTTTTGTTTTAGCTACAGCCCAGTTTGACACAATGCTTAATTTCCCATCAAGAAAGCCAAAAGCATCATTTTGCATTTTCGTATTCTTGTGTTATTTGGGTCCTCTAAGAAGGAGACATGGAGATGAATTGAGAAGTACACAAAGAGTAACACCTGTGAAGGACAGGCTGGGGAGGAAGCAGGATTGGGAGGAAGAGCCTCATGCCATGATGCCGATCGGAAAACATGTCAGCCAACTCAGTGGAAGCTCTAGAGTAAAGACTCCCCATTGGAGGAATCTTAACTGGGCACAAATAGCCAAGCCCTTGTTATGCTCAGTCACTGATTGGGGGCTGACTAAGAAGACCATGCCCTTGATTTGAAAGCTGAGACAGATCCTGAAACTGTACTCTTTGCAGTGGAAGAGCAAGTTCTTTCTTGAGGGGACATCCCAGTGGCACACCTCCATGCCACCACAGCCCCCTTCCATTATGTGAGTAATGAATGCCAGCCATTGCTACAAGGTCTGGAATGATTCAACAAGCAAATTAACAAATAATTGCTTTGACCAAGGGTTATTTAAAGTGACAGAAAGGGAGTGTTTCTTTGTGTTTTTGAACTCTGTGATAGGGAGAAGGGAAAAGGGGACATTTATTAAAAGATACAACATGGCATAGTAGAAAAAGAATAAGGTTAGATATAGTTGTGCGTTATGCCCCTTCAGGTTCTTATCACTCCCTCAGAAAACATTTATCAAAACCTTACTGTATCTGAGAGACCTCATTAGGAAATGAATATATTGATGTGAAAAACAATTCTTACAATGAAGCTTCACAGTCTAATTGAGGTGACTTAAAAGTCAGCAGTTACAGAACAAAGTGTGAGATACTCTAGTGGTCATATAACCTCATTGCCCTTATCAACATCACCACCACCATCATCATCATC
>NW_012142301.1:885889-897222 GCF_000956105.1 Propithecus coquereli
GCAGGAGTGTAGGTAGTACTGCAATCATTCAACTTTTAACCTTGTCTTTGTTAGCAACCGAACCCATTTTCAATTGCAATTCTCCGCAGAATCCCATATCCAAGAACAGGTTGAAGCAGAGCTGCTCTGGAGGAGGCCTGGGTGGGCTAGAAGGTGCTTTCAGAGACCCCTGGGATAACTCCATCAAGCACAACCTAAAACAAATTCCTTTAGAATTTTTAAACAGCTACCATGTTCACTATCTCGTTTAATTGTTTAATTTGTAGTTTAAAATAATCATGTTGGGCAGATCAGTCTGAACTGTCCCCCATTCTGAAGCTGAAGACACTGAGGCTCTGGGTTAGTGATGTGCTGGCCACTGTTCATCAACCACGTTTCTTATTGCCCAGATTGACTATGTCTAGAGAGCAGGAACGACAGCAGGCAGTCTGAGAAGTTGATATCAAAGAACAAGTTGCTTCTTAGCAACATATCTTGTGAGTCCTATCTCATTTGTTAAGTAGCCCTTAAAGCAGGAGGTGGGGAAGCCCAAGGGGCTGATGGTGACACACGGTCTAACCAAGAGTTACCATTTGCTGTACTGTTCTAAAGTCATTTTTCATAACCTACTTCAATGAGTGAAAAAACAAAGGAAAGTGTCTCTTAAAATTAAAAAAGCGTCCAGAGAGATATTGTGGTCATACAGAAAACAAAGAATAAAGTAGAACTTACACTATCCCTTCATTCTAGAGTGGTTGGAAAGAAGATTATGTATTTCTGTTCCTTTATTTTACCTGGACTGCCTTTCCCTTTGAAACACATATTGGAGTCTCTTTCTCTCTCTCTTTAATTTTCTATTACAAAAAATTTAAACATACACAAAAGCGGAGAGAATATTGTAAAAACCCTTATGCACTCATCATTCAGCTTCAGTTATTATATGCTCACAAGCAATTTTGTCTTACCCATATGCTCCATCCACCCTAAAATATTTCTAAGCAAATCTCTAACATCACTCATTTCTTCTGTAACTCTATCAGCGAAACCTCTTACTTTCAAAGAGGGTCACTGCTCAAAGACTGTCAGTTTCTACCTTCTCAATCAAGAGATGGGGGTGACCTAGGTACTGTTCTGCTGTCATAATCACAGGTGGTGATTCTGTAACTGATCATGATATCCATGCTTATGAGTTTGTTCCTGTTCTTTCACATTTGTGAAGAGAAACTAGAGACTTGTCTCTCCCAGAATAAATAATGTCTGAACATTAATCATTCAGGAAGCCAGAACTCGGTGACTGTGCCTTCAGGGTACTTTTGTCTGCCCCCATATGCTCTCCTGCTGCCTCTGATTGAATTCACTTAATGCTATGGTATCAGAGCATTTATTTACATAGTCTAGAGCAGGGTCCTCCAAATGGAGTCCATAGACTCATAGAAGGTCCAAGGATGGGCTTTAGGAAGACTATGGGCCTCTTGAAATTATGTACAAAATTTTATGTGAATGTCTGATGTACATTTGTAGAAGGTCCATAGTTTCTGTCAACTTCTCAAAGAGGCCTATGATTATCCCAAAATATTAAAATTGCTGCACTAATCTTTGCACCTGTGCATAGAGAGGCTCATCTGCTATTGCAGTGGATCACAGTGAACCATGAATGGGTCCATGCATGTGGGTGTGATCCAAACAGAGGAGTATGAAACTGAGGTCCTGCAAATGTTAGAGAAGGGATAGAATTTTGGTTTCTATTATATTTAAAAGATTTTTTGTAGATGTCAGGGAAGGAAGGCAGCCAGCATTTGCAGCCAGCACTTGACTAGATAAATTGTGAAATTGACATTCACCCTCATAGGACAAGTCTTTAATAGGGCACTTGGTGCCTTGGTGAACTAGTTACTGCTTCCAAGGACCATAGTGCTCGATGGGCCCCAGAGGCAAGTATTGCCTTTTATCTGTAAGAGGTAGATATGGTAATATAAGGCACTGTAAAATGGAGGTTGGTGGTGTTGAATTTTTATCCAGAGATACTCAAGGTGATTTCAGCCCAAATATTAAATTCTGTAGATAGCAAAAACAGTCACAGTCCTTCACTGTTCTCTGGCCATAACCTCTACATGTGATTTTGCAGCCTCTCTCATCAAAACATAGATTCTCTTTGCCCTCCTCTTGAATCTGGACTGGCTTTGTGACTTGGTTTGGCCAATAGATACAGTGGAAATAACAGGTTTTCATTTCCAGTTCTAGTCTCCAAGAGGCCTTGCACACCACACTTTTGTTCTCTTTCTTGGGACCGCTGCCTCCGTTCTGTTCGCTCTGTGAACACACCAGTGCTAGCTTGCTGAAAAGTGACAGACTCCATGCTTCAGGGCTGGGTCAACCCTGTTGTCCTAGCTTGGGTCCCATATGTGAGAAGGAGCCAGACACTATTAGCAAAGCCCCTTACTCCTGCTTTCTCCATCCCAGCTGAGTGAAGATGCATGAGAGAGCCAAGCCAAGACATAAAGAAACTTCCAGCGATCTCAGCCTAAATTTCTAACCCACAGAATTATAAGCAACATAGTGGCTATTGTTTAAACTACTCCATTTTGAAGGGGAGGGCAAACTTGTTATACAGCAATAGCTAACTCATATATTGGGAAACTTTTCGAAGTAGAATCACATTCTTATAATTGGCAGGGATTTCCATGCCCCTGAATCTCTGACATTTCATACAAATTTCTGTTTGTTTCTGTACCTTGTATTCAACTGCACAAGTTACCTTTTTGTTGTTATCTTTGAGGGAGAAATGTCACTGTTTGCAAAATATACTGACTGTACTAATTTGTTTTCTCCTTCTCTGCACTAGGAATTTTCATCTGCTGTAAGATGAGAAAAATTTGGATAGGCAGATATTCTTCCAAAAGTGTTATTTAAGTCCAGAAATCAGCTTTGAAAACCAAACACTAAAAAAAAATCTTATTTATTAAGATTGGGTCTTAGTATTTATTTTGCTGAAGCTTCCCCTCCCTGAGGCAGAATTGCAAAGTCATTTTATATATAGATGAGCAACAAATAAAACTACCTACAGTGAATGAAAAGCATTCATCAATATAGCAATGTATGATCCTAGTATGCGCTCATGATTAACAGTAAAACATTGATTATAATGAAGGATGATAGTAGAACAAATATCTTAAGATCCTCATTCTAATTCCTCTTTTATCTAGGGATTGAGTCCATAGCTTTTTTATCATAATGATAGGTATTTGAGATGCCAAAAAAAGACAAAGAACTCCTGATCTTCTACAAACTGTCTTCACAATTTATTACTAGGTGTTTGAATAAATTTACCTTTTCCTACACTGACATAGCTACTGCTTTTTTCTATGTAAAAAAAAGAAAAGAAAAGAAAAGAAAGCTTGACTATATCTTCCTGCTCTTAGCTGCTAACTAGTCAAGAAGGCACCTAAAATTGCCTTCACTCTCTGCAGAGGCTGTGATGCCTCTCTGAATACAAACAAGATGAAAAGTGACTTGTGAATATTAGTCCTGACGTCTGAAAGCGTCAGGAACATACACAATGGAGAAAAATGAAGATAGACACAATGAGGTTCAATCAGCAGAAGTGACAGAAACACGTTTTGGGTAAAGAATGAAGTGTCTCAGCATGAGGGAGACACAATTATCCCTCTTTGTGCCTAATCTCAGATAAATGGGGGAAGTGCTCTGCGGGTCTGGCTTATATCATTTTCAAGTTTTTTTTGTTTGTTTTTGTTTTGTTTTAGCTACAGCCCAGTTTGACACAATGCTTAATTTCCCATCAAGAAAGCCAAAAGCATCATTTTGCATTTTCGTATTCTTGTGTTATTTGGGTCCTCTAAGAAGGAGACATGGAGATGAATTGAGAAGTACACAAAGAGTAACACCTGTGAAGGACAGGCTGGGGAGGAAGCAGGATTGGGAGAAAGAGCCTCATGCCATGATGCCGATCGGAAAACATGTCAGCCAACTCAGTGGAAGCTCTAGAGTAAAGACTCCCCACTGGAGGAATCTTAACTGGGCACAAATAGCCAAGCCCTTGTTATGCTCAGTCACTGATTGGGGGCTGACTAAGAAGACCATGCCCTTGATTTGAAAGCTGAGACAGATCCTGAAACTGTACTCTTTGCAGTGGAAGAGCAAGTTCTTTCTTGAGGGGACATCCCAGTGGCACACCTCCATGCCACCACAACCCCCTTCCATTATGTGAGTAATGAATGCCAGCCATTGCTACAAGGTCTGGAATGATTCAACAAGCAAATTAACAAATAATTGCTTTGACCAAGGGTTATTTAAAGTGGCAGAAAGGGAGTGTTTCTTTGTGTTTTTGAACTCTGTGATAGGGAGAAGGGAAAAGGGGACATTTATTAAAAGATACAACATGGCATAGTAGAAAAAGAATAAGGTTAGATATAGTTGTGCGTTATGCCCCTTCAGGTTCTTATCACTCCCTCAGAAAACATTTATCAAAACCTTACTGTATCTGAGAGACCTCATTAGGAAATGAATATATTGATGTGAAAAACAATTCTTACAATGAAGCTTCACAGTCTAATTGAGGTGACTTAAAAGTCAGCAGTTACAGAACAAAGTGTGAGATACTCTAGTGGTCATATAACCTCATTGCCCTTATCAACATCACCACCACCATCATCATCATCGAGTGCTTACCAATGTGATTACCAAGAGGAATTAGAATGAGGATCTTAGTGTTCTCTGCTGAGCCCTTTGAATGCATTATTCTTTAAACCTCATAAAAATCTTATCGGTTAGGTAGCTCAAAAACGTTTGTTGAATGAATGAATAAGAGGAAGGAAGGGAAATTGGGCTGACAAGAGGAGAAGCCCTTCCAGGTAGAGGGAATGAATGTGGGAAGCTTTGAGAACGTGATAGTGCTAGCAATTACAGGATCTCTCTACCTGTAATTCCTTGTGCTTGAAGCACAAATTCCACATTGGGAAAAAGTGCAGAATAAAGAAAAAACTGGCAAAAAAAAAAAAAAAAAAAGGAGAATGAGGCGTATCTTGAAGAACCTTGTGATATAAGCTTATGACATTTACCTTTTGTATTAAAAATGATGGAGAACCACTGGAGGAATTGAAGTCTTAGTTTCCTGTCCTCTCCTCCTGGGTAAAATTTTGTTCTCACACAGCTCCCAGGATTTTCATGGTTTAGTATATCTGGATGTCCTCACTGAGAGCATTAGACAATGGTGCCATATATATCAAGCCTTCCATAGCGCTGCTGCTTCTCATACATTGGCAACACCTGTGAGCTTGTTAGAAAAAGCAAATGCTCCATCCTTAGCCCAGATTAACTCAATCAGACTTTCTGAGGGCATGGCTCAGGGATTTGCATTTAACAAGCTCCCCAGGTGATCCTGATGCTCAACAAGTTCAAGTTCTGCTCTAAACCAGAGCTACTTAAAGTGTGGCGGGTTTCCCTCCGGTGCTGTCAGTCAACCGTTTCTGGCTCAGGAAGAGTTGTGTACAGAAATTGAGGGTAAGTGTTTAGAAGTATTTGAGCCATTAATCAGAAAGATTTTATTTTGGTTGACTCTAGTAATTAAAATTTGTGTTTGTATTTCATGTGTCTTTAGGTTTTATTTCATTTTTCTAAATAATTTATTTTTACGACATTTTACACCTTAGCAATCTGTGATTAATTGGGCACACACACACTCACCCAATGGCGCTTCGTCACAGAAGTGTGAGAAGCTGTCCTCTACACTGGGCCATCGTGGTTCTTTGGATGCCTTTTTAGTTTGGGGCATCCTGTTCACAGAGGACATTGAATATTCTACTTTGGAAAGGTAAATGTTAACCTATGTTTTGCACTTTGAATATGCCATTTTCATTCCCCAGGGCCTTCTGACTTCTCGCTTTGAGGCTACTTGATAAATGAGTCTATTTTTCCTGACTGCTGTTGCTAGGAAGCAACTTGCTTCGATACCAGCTTCTCACACTTCCCACTGACTTCACTGTTTTCCAGATGTGTTCAGACCCAGAGATTAAACAATAGATGAAAGAGGCAGAAGGAAGACATTTTACTGCAATATGTTTTGGTGGTGTTATCATAAACAATTTTTGAATTGGTCTATCGAAACGGAAAAATATATGGATAATTCTCACATTGTAAAATTACTGGAAGTATTTAATTTTCATGGAAATAAAATACTCTTTAAAAATACCATTAGAAGGCTGTGAAAGTGCAATATAATACTTCCAGTCTTTCTTTGGGGAGCCCTTGTGCTTTATAGTTTTGAAGGGGAGTTTATAGTGCTTTCCTGCTTCTGTTTAATAAAATAGACGATGAGCTGTTTTCAAAAAGGAGAAGAATTTCTTCAATAGAAAATAGCTAAACGAAACAAATGAATTCCTTACTTGTTACACAAAAAATCCATAAGCATGATCAAAGGATGATTTAATGGTGGAAGCTGAGTCAAGTTGTTATGGCAACTAGAATCTGAAAGTACCTGGCTGTGCCTGTGTTTTCTTTCCTCTTCCCTCCCCACCTTTTTTTTTTTTTTTAAAGAAAAAAAGTTCTCTCCCATCTGGTTTAATCACATTGTTAAAATACCAATGTCAAAGAAAAGTATCTAATAAGGATAATTTCACATCTGTTGCAAGACAAGTGATATTTTACCTTAAGAAATAAATACAATCATGCAAAAGTCTTAGGAGAAAAGGACATGATTGTACATTATCATAAAATGCTAAAGAATCCTTTTACTTATATTAGGCTGTCATTCTTTAACTTGAATTATGGTACTAGATTCATCTTTTTTTTTTTCTACCTGAAAAGGAGAACATGGTGTGTGGGTGCAGAGAGGGTCGAAGGTGGTACTTTGCTATATAATGCTTCTCACCTGAGTAGCCTCTGTCATTTTTATCTAGGTAACAGCTTCTCTTTCTTTTGGTTTTGTGTTCTTCTACTGCTAAAGAAATAAGGTTCCATTCTTGGGAAATGAAGCTTTAAAATTATACATCTTTAGAAAATAAGAATTGTATGAAATTGGTTTTTTTGCCCTACGTGTTGCAGTTGGTCACTATTTAAAATCACATCATTCTCCTTATTGTATATTTTGAAGGGGAAATTATCATGAAATTCACATTGGCAACCAACTGGTGAGGAGGGCACTAACCAGAACAGCTCCATTGCAATCCATCTTCTAAACTAGAAGAAACATTTAGTAAATATGGAAGCATTGTTTTTGCTTTTTTTTCTTGAAAGCTAGTTATGGATTTTTAGGAATATCCTATCTTGGATCCATATGGAGGAGTGAGCCAGCTGAGCTGATTCCTGCTGCGTTGTTGTTCCAAGCAGTAATCAAATGAGATGTTTTAGTACCTTCTTTTCCATTCTTCGTAGAAGAGGTATTGATCCAACTTAAGCATCTCATAGATTCATTTCATATACCCTCTATTCTGGAGAATCTTTTATCTGTAAAGAGGCTAACCTACAAAAAAAGTGTCTTTGCAGCTATTTGTAGTAACACTCAGCCAGAAGTATTGGAAAGGACAATGCCATCAGTTTAGTAAAATCAGAGGTTGTCTGTGTGCTCCTGTGGTCTCTGTATGTTACTCTGTAAGTGACAAAACAATTGTCTGTAAAAATGATGCTGCTGATCTGTGATCGATGTGCCCTTTCATCCTGAGTTACTTCTCTGATACTCCAATAAAAAGAGTTTCATTAAACAGAAAGCTGAATGTACAGAAACCAGATAGTAAACTGATCATAAGGGTTTTCTTTGAATATAGTCTTCCTAGATTAGCACCAATATGAGTTAACATTACTTAACACCAAGAATTCATAAATTATATTCAATAGGTGTTGTGGCAGGTTATATAAATCAGATACACTAGGTATGAAAAACTCTCTATGTCTGTATTGGAGTTAGGATTCCCAGCTTCCTTATGAACAGAGAGGAAAACACTAACTGAAAAAGAAAATACTTTACTTATAAAACAGTAGTTAATACGTGCAGTGGGAGGAGTAAGTATGTAGTAAACCGTGTAAGTAAAAATCTTCAGATTTTAAAATGCCAAAAAACAATGAGTTACTTGGACTCTAACTCCTAGAATTATTTAACTATGCCAGGTAGGAAATATTTTCTAAGAAAAGCAGGGAATTTTTAAACTCACTGTGGCAGTCTGTCTTTATCAGGAGAAAAATTCTAGATTCTCAAAGGTTTCTTTGACCAAAACAAGATGAATAATTACTGTATATGAGACTCATAAAGGGAAGTGACTTAGGTTTACAATGCTAAGAGTGGCATATCTAGAGATCCAAAGCAACAAAGTGTAGAAACCAATCCTCAGGAACCTTAGGCTTCTGTGAAACTCCCTTATTAAACTAATTTATCTACATCCGGAGTCCTGTTTGTGTAGAATATAATTATTTCAGATTTTTTAAGCTACTAGTAGGTTGACAATTATCCCAAGAGGGCATTCCTTTTTTGAGATTTTTTTTTCCCCTACTCCATAGCTCAATAAAGGTATTCTTCTTTTCTATTAATAATATATAACTCCACCCTGAGGTAAATTTCCAAGCCCAGAGTGCTTGCTGAGAGAATATTCTTCAGTTGTTTTGTATGCCTGGGTGCCCTAAGACAGTCAATCTCTAAGGAATCTTAGGATAAAACTCACCTTCTATAGGGGCAATATTGCCATGTAACAAATTACCCCAAAACTTACAATCTGAAAACAGTACATTTATTATCTTATACTTTTTGCAGGTTGGGAATTCAGGGGCAGCTTAATTGGCTTGGGGCTGCAGTTGAGAGGTTAGCTAGAGATGCAGTCATCTGAGGCTTGACGGGAGCAGCGTTTCAAAGATGGTTTACTCCCATGGCCAATGACAGGAAGCCTCTGTTCCTTGCTGGCCATTGGCAGGCAGCTTAGTTCCTTTCCATATGGGCTGGCCTCTCCATAGGGCTGCTGCAGTATTACCATGACATGGTGACTGGTTTCCCTCAAAGCAAGTGATCCGAGAGAGAGACAACAAAGAGAAAGCTGTAATGCCTTTTAAGACCCAGTCTCAGAAGCATAAACCATCACATCTGCCACGTTGATGTGTGAGAAGCAAGTTGCTAATAACAAATAGCATTCAAGGAGAGTTCAATCAGTCTCCATTTCTCAAAGAGAGAAGAAACAATAAATTTTAGGATACATTTTAGAACAACAAATGATAACTAGCTAGGCCTCTCTCATTCCTGCTCTCAAGAGATTGATCTTGAGATGTGAGGAACACACAGGGAAGATAGAATGAGGACACCAAGAAGACATAGAAGCCAAGACTTAGCATTGCAACAGACGAAAAAAATATATACGGTCAGTCCTTTATATCCATGGGTTCTGCATCTATGGATTCAACCAGCCACAGATCAAACATATTTGAAAAAAATTGCATCTGTATTGAACATGTAGAGACTTTTTTCTTGTCGTTATTCCCTAAACAATACAGTATAACATCTATTCACATAGCATTTTCATTGTATTAGGTATTATAAGTGTTAGGTTATTAAGTATGGAATTTCTGATTTCCTTAAGTACCAAATTTGACAGTTGATATCTCTGACATTTCACTTTGACACTCCTTGTTTTATTTTTTATTGTGAAGGTACATCCTCATTCTTTCAAATCCATGGTTTGGCTTGGGATTATCTTTCAAATTTTTGTAGAGCAGTTTTTGTGAAACCATGGATAAGTCAATTTGTGTTATTTGTGCATACGAGTTCCATTGTGGAACCAATGCAGTACAGACAGCTCGAAATATCAACGAAGTGTTTGTGAATGATGCGGCTAATGAATGCACAGTACACTGATGGTTTGAGGAGTTCCATTCTGGTGATTTTAATCTTGAAAATGAGTGATGTGGGTGACCTGAGACCAAGGTGGATAATGATGAGCTGAAAGCTGTAGTGGAAGCGAATCCATCTCAACCTACACATGAATTAGCAAGGTTTGACATTACTATTCTAACAATATTGGATCATTTGAAACAAATGGGCAAGCTAAAGAAGCTGGATAGATGGGTACCACATGAATTAAACAAGCATCAGAAGAGAAATTGTCTCAAAGCTTGCCTTTCTTTGCTGTCATGACATAAAGATGAATCATTTCTACACTATATTGTTATGTGTGATGAAAAATAGGTTCTTTTTGACAATTGTAAGCTTTCAGCATATTGGTTGGATAAAGATGAAGTGTGAAACACAGTCCAAAACTGAATATTCATCCAACAGAGCTAATGGTGTCTGTTTGGTGGTCCAGCGCTGGTATCATCCACTATAGCTTCATGAATCCTGGTCAATCGATTACAGTGGATGTCTACTGCAACCAATTGGTTGAAATGATGAGGATGATTGCTATTAAGCAGCCAAGACTGGTCAATAGAGACAGGCCAATTCTCTTGCAAGACCACAAGTGGCAAAAAAACAACCCTGCTCAAACTATAGAAGCTGGACTAGGAAACTCTCTGTCATCCACTATATTCACCAGACCTTGCACCAACTGACTACCACTTGTTCCTGGCTTTGGATCACTTCTTGCAAGGAAAAATATTCAATTCTCAACAAGCTGTGCAAAACGCCTTTCATGATTTCATTGCCACTCGCTCTCCAGGTTTCTTCGCAGCTTCTTCTCAGCTACCGTTAAGATAGCAAAACTGTGTTGATAGTTTAGGCACATACTTTGATTAACTGTAATGCTTCTTGTTTGAGATATAATAAACTAAACTTTTGATTTGAAATCAGATATCTCATATTTATTGACCAGAAGGCCCTGGAACCAAACCCTTGTGGACATCAGGGGAAACTATGTGGCATAGATGGTGAGGTGGTGGACTGGTAGCAGCAGCAGAAAAACTGTAGAAGCAAAGACACAAAACACCTGGGTCATCATAATGGCAGGCAGTCAACAGTTTCCTACTGTTGGTCTTGGATTCTGGACTAACGTGAAGTTCAGCCTCATGGTTATTCTGGAGCTTGTGTGAGATAATCTGTTATTCTTATTTCTGTGCATATCTGTATATTACCACCTTCATACTTTAGGTAGACTGTGAAAAATTAAACAAGCAAAAGAAGGAGCAAATAGTTTTCAAGTTTATTTTTTATTTAATGAAAGAAAATGAAATTTTTTTTAATATGAGACATTGGAAATTACAACAAAGGCAATTAAAAAAACACCAATAAATCCAACACAGAGGAAAATACATTTCATATTTTATAATGTAACATCGTTTTTCAATGTATTTTACATAGATATGCTTTCTTTGCTTACAATTCTATAAGATTTTTCCCATGCCATAAAAATGCTTTGTATATTCTAATTATTTTT
>NW_012142301.1:900642-903261 GCF_000956105.1 Propithecus coquereli
ATAAATAAAATGTTTCCTTTTAAAATATTTACCCACATTTATGCCATTTCTGGCACTGTTCATTTCTTTGTGCTGATGCAACTTTTCATCTGGTATCACTTTCCTTTTGCTGAAAGAATATCCTTAAATATTTCATGTACTGTAAGGTTCTTAGCTATAACTTTTCTCCTCTTTTGTTTTTCTGTAAAAATTTTCATTTCACTTTCATTTTTCAAACATATTTTTGCTGGATTCATACTTTTTTCTTCTTTTAAAACAATTTTGTTTTATTGTGGTAAGAATAGTTAACTACTACTCTTTTAATAAATTTTTATGTGTACAATAAATACATCATTGTTGATTATAGATACAATGATATACAGCAAATCTCTAGAATTTATTCGTCTTGCTTGACTGAAACTTTATGCCCATTGAGTAGTGAATTCCCATTCCTCCTTTCCCCATTCCACTCTTTGATTCTATGAGTTTGACTATTTTAGATGCCTCATATAAACAGAATCATGTAGTATTTGTCTTTCTGTGACTAACTTATTTCACCTAACATAATGTCCTTAAGAGTCATCCGTGTTGTCACATATTGCAGAATTTCCCTTGTTTTAAATGCTATTAAATAGTATTCCATTGTATGTAAACACCACATTTTCTTTATCTATTTATCTGCTGACGGATACTTTGATTATTTTCCTATCTTTGCTACCGTGAATAATATCGCAACGAACATAGGAGTGCTAATGTCTTTTTGGAATCATGATTTTAGTTCTTTTGGAAAAATATCCAGAAGCAGCATTGCTAGATCATATAATAATCCTATTTTTAACTTTTTGAGATACCTCCAGAGTGTTTTTCTATAGTGGCTACACCATTTTATATTCTCACCACACTTATCTTTTTTCTTTATGTTTTATACTTTAAAGTTATCTCTCTTTTCTGGTTTTCATAGTTTCTGACATGTAGTCTGCTGTCGTTTTACCTTTATTCCTTTCTGTATTCTTTAAAAATTTTCTTTTTATCATGGATTTTCAGCAATTTCAGTAAGATGTGTGTTGGTGTGATTTTCATTAGGATCAATCTGCTTGATGTTCATTGACACTTTTACATTTGCGGATTTATGTTTTTCACCAAATTTGGAAAATGTTGACCATTATTTTTTCAAATACTTTTGTTGACATCCCCCACCCCCAACCTTTTTCTCTTCTCTATTTCTGTGAATCCATTTTCATATCTGGTAGACATTTGATGTTACCCTACAAGCTCACTGATACTCTGTTCATTTTTTTTCTCTTCATGTTTTATTTTGGATGGTTTCAATGATCATATTTTCAAGTCACTGATCATCTCTTCTGTATTGTCTAATCTGCTATGAATCCTATCCTGTATATTTTCTTTTCACACCAGACACTGTGTTTCTTACCACTAAAAGTTACATTTAGGTCTTCTTTACATTTTACTTTTCTCTTCTCATTATGCTCATGGTTTACTCTATATTCTTAAAGATACAGATTATATTTGTAATAGGTGTTTTGATTTCCTTGTCCACTAATTTTTTTTCATTTCTGTCTGTTTCTATTGATTTATGTTTCTCCTAGTTATATGTTATATTTTCCTGCTTTTTTGAGTGCCTAATAATTTTTTATTTGACAATAGACTTTGAGATTCTTAGATTCTGGATGCTCAATTTTGTTATATTACTTTATACATTGTTGGATTTTGTTATGGTATGCAGTTCAGTTACTTGGATTTAGTTAAATGCTTTTCAAGCCTTTAATTTTTGTTAGGAGAGGTACAAAAATGTCTTCAATCTAGTGATAATTTATTCCTACCACTAAGGCAATACCTTTTGATGACTCTACCCAATGCCCCATGCATGTTGATGTTTTTCCTCTCTGACTTAGGAAGATCCAACAAATTCTCAGTCCTGTATGAGCTTCAGAAATTGTTTTGCTTTTTCCTTTTCACTGGTTATTTCCCTGGTCCCAGGGTTTTCCTCTTACACATATACAGATTATTATTAAGCCAATGACTTCATAGGACCCTTCTATAGATCTTGAGGGCTCTCTGTGTGTCACTTCTTCTTTTCTGGTACCCAGGCCCATAAATCTTGGCCATCTTCCCTTATTTAAACTTGAATATCTTTCTCTTTAATTTAACAAAACTGCTGTGAGGTTCTACTGGTTCCTCCTCAGTACACTATAGCCTGGAAATTTCTTCTAGCCAGCAAGCTGGAGCAACTGCAGATTCTACCCAATCTGTTTCCATCTTCTCAGGAATTATTAATATAATTCTGATTTCCCTGTTATTAAATATCTGAAAAAGTTCTTTTTCATATATTTTATCTAGTTTTCTAATTATTTAAGGCAAGAAGGTAAATTAGGTTTTTATATTTCTATCTTGGCCCATAGTAGAAATGCCACCCTATTTTAATTGTTTCATTTAAAAAGCCCGTGTTTATAAACGTTATAATTTTATTAATTTTGTCCCAAATGTTGCTAATTTGTTTCCTATTTATCAAAACTCTTGCTTTGACAAAAATATCATTGTACATAAATTTTTGACTTAGTTATTATTTTCTTTAGATAATGTCTCTAGAAGAGGAATTACTGGATTAAAAAATTTTAAGCA
>NW_012142301.1:903311-903903 GCF_000956105.1 Propithecus coquereli
GTCTGTGGCTCGACTCTTCATTTTCATAATTGTGCCTTTTGAAGAACAGAAGTTTTTAATTTTGATGATATCTATCTTTTCTTTTCTTTTAGGGTTTGTTCTTTTTGTGTCTTATCTAAGAAATCTTTCCCTATCACGTATATTATTTCCTGTTTTCTTGTGAAAGTTTTATATTGTCAGTTCTTACATTTATGACTAAGATCCACTTTCATTACAGTGTGAGTTAAGTAATGAAGATTTTTTTTAACATGTGAATATTCATTTATTCCAGCATCGCCTATTAAAAATATTATCCTTTTTCCATTCAATTGTTCTATGACCTCTGTCGAAAATCAATTGACAACAGGTATGTGAGTCTCAGTACAACATTGTCTTGATTACTGTAGCTTTGCAGATAATGCAGGTCCTCCAACTTTGTTCTTATCCTTAAAAGTTGTTTTGGCTATTCAGGTTTTATGTTTAAATCCTTAATACATTTGAGTTGATTTTTGGTTATGGTATAAGAATCAATTTATTTATCTTTTTGCATGTGGATATTCAGTTTTCTAAACACAGTTTTGGCATAGATGGTGAGGTGGCGGACTGGTAGCAG
>NW_012142301.1:908246-910921 GCF_000956105.1 Propithecus coquereli
AACATTTTATAGGCTTCATGTTGTGGGTAACTGTAGTTCATTTATTTTTTAAATTTATTCCAATTATTTTTTGAGTTATAATTCACATACCATAAAATTCACCTGTTTAAAGTACTCAATTCACTGGTTTTTAGCAAATTCACAAGGTTGTGTGACCATCACTGCTATATAATTCCAGAATATTTTTGTCACCACAAAAAGGAACCCATACCGTTAAGAGTCATTCCAAATTTCATCCTCCTCTAGCCCCCAGCAACACTTTCTGTCTCTATGTACTTTCTCATTTGAACATTCCATATTGTGTCTGTCTTGTTTTATGGATCAGTACTTTATTTCTTCTTATAGCTGAGTAATGTTCTATTATATGGGCACACCACATTTGTTTATCCATACATCAGTTGATGAACATTTGCGTTGTTTTCACTTTTTGGCTATTAGGAGTAATGCTTCTATAAACATTCATGTGCAAGTTATTGTGTGGACATATGTTTTTAATTATCTTGGGTATATTCCAAGAGTAGAATTACTGGGTCATATGGTAATTCTATATTTAACTTTTAGAGGAACTGGCAAACCATTTTATAAGGTGACTATATAATTTTCTATCCTATCAGAAATGTATAAAGGTTCCAATTTCTCAACATTTTTACCAACACTTCTTTTCCATCTTTTTTTTTTTTTAAATTGTTAACTTAGAGAATGTGAAGTGGTGTCTCATTGTGGCTTTGATTTGTACTTCCCTAATGATGTTGAACATCTGTTTATGTGCTTATTGGCCATTTGTGTATCTTTGGAGAAATGTCTATTCAAATCCTTTGCCTGTTTTAAAACTGGTTTATTTGTCCTTTTAATGCTGGATTGTAAGTGCTCATTATATATGGTGGGTACTAGTTTCTTATCAGATACATAAATTGCAAATAGTTTCACCTATAGTTTGGGTTATTGTTTTACTTTCTTAATAGTATCCTTTGACATACAAAAGTTTTTAGCTTTAAAGAAGTCCAAGTTACCTATTTTTTCTTTGGTTGCTTGTGCTTTTGATGTCATATCTAAGAAACCATTACCTAATCCAATGTCACAAAGATTCATGCCTATATCTTCTTCTATGATTTTTATGGTTTTAGCTC
The DNA here is from genome assembly GCF_000956105.1 of Propithecus coquereli. Lineage (NCBI taxonomy): Eukaryota > Metazoa > Chordata > Mammalia > Primates > Indriidae > Propithecus > Propithecus coquereli. Next base: position 909,374 of record NW_012142301.1, read on the forward strand.
GTAAATTTATGGCTTTGATCAGTTTTTAGTTAGGTGGTCCAGATTCATTATTTTACATGTGTATATCCAGTTGTCATGGCACCATTTGTTGAAAAGACCATTTTTCCTCCATTGAATAGTGTAGTTGGTGAATATTAAACCCCAAAAGGATATTTTCATGTCCTAATCCCCAGAATTTGTAAATGTTACCTTATTTGAAAATAGATCTTTACATAAGCAGTTGAATTAAGATTTTTGAGATCAAATTATCCTGAATTACCTACATGGGTCCTCTATTCAATGACAATTGTATTTAGAAGAGACAGAAATAAAGACACAAACACACAGAAGAGAAGGTGTCATGGGCAGATGGAGGTAGAGATTGGAGGAATAGAGCTACAAACCAAGGAGGGTAGCAACCACCAGTAACTGGGAGAATCAAAGAACACTCACTTAGATCCTCTTAGGAATTGAAGCTCTGCAACAACTTGATTACAGAGATCTGGCTTCTAGAACTGTCAAAGAATAAATTTCTGTTGTTTTAAGTTACCCCATTTGTGGTGATTTGTTACAGCAGCAACAGGAAACTAATACAAATGGCCTTAGCATCCTTGTCAAAATTCAATTGATGGTAGATGGATGGGTTTATGTCTGGATTTTTAATTCTATTCCTTTGGATATAAGTCTATCCTTGAAAGCCCCACACTGTCATGATTACTATAGCTTTGTCATAGGATTTGAAATCAAGATGTGTGAGTCCTTTAATTTTATTCTCCGTTTTCAAGATTGTTTTAACTATGCTGGTTCCCTTGCAATTCTATATGAATTTTAGGTTCAGTCTGTCTCTGTAAAAAGGCAGTTCGAATTTTGATAGAGATGTTATTAAATCTGTAGATCAATTTGGGAAATACTACCAGCTTTACAATGTTAATCTTCTAATCCATGAATGTAGGTAGTTTTTCCATTTATTTTGGTGTTAATTTTTTTCAACAATATTTTGTAGTTTTCAATGTATATATATTATACTTCTTTTGTTAAATTTATCCCTAAGTATTCTTTTTTTCATGCTCTTATAAATAGACTTGCTTTCTTAATTTTAGTTTTAGATTATTAATTGCTAATATATAGGAATATACTGATTTTTATATGTTGATTTTATATCCTGCAACCTTGCTGAACTTGTTTATTAACTCTAGTATGCTATTAATTTTTTGTAGATTCTTTGGGATTATCTATTTATGAGATTATGTGAAATGAAAATAGATATAGTATACTTTTTCTTTTCCAATCTGGATGCCTTTCTCCACCCCCGTCCCAGACCACTTTTTAAAACAATTTTTGGTCTAATTACTGTGACCAGAATTTCTAGTACCATGTTGAATGAAAGTGACTGGAGTTGATCCTTGTCTTCTTCCTGATCTTAGAGGGAAAGCTTTACCATTAAGTATGATAATATCTGTGATTTTTTTTTGTTTTTTCTTGTAGATTGTCTTTAGTAGAGGAAGTTCCCTTGTATTATTGTTTGTTGAGTCATTTTTGTCTTTACGTGGTATTAGATTTTGTCAAATG
>NW_012142301.1:911041-913488 GCF_000956105.1 Propithecus coquereli
TATCAGCAATTTAACCTGTCATGTATTGAGAATCTATTGTATGCCAAACAGGAACTGTGCTGTATACTAAGCATTTAGCAATGAATATGAACATGAATTTTTAAAACCAGATCACTTGGCCTCCAATGCTAACTTTGCCACTATTATGATACCTGTGTGACTTACGGAGAGTTATTTCTCTGTGCCTCAGTTTCTGTTGGTAAAACAGTGATGACCAATGCTGAAGGGCTCCCCACGTGGATAAACTTAAAATATACTCTCTAAAGCTTTTTTGAATCTACAAGAAATAAAGGACATTTCCAAGTGGAAATGGTATTAAGGTTGTACCAGTTTCATGGAATAAATAGGGGTATGCTCTCTTTTTGATCCCCCTGTAAGGGTTGTATAGGGGATGCATCAGCATATTACTTGAGTTTGATTGGGACAATTCTCTTAAAATCTTTAAGTTTTGATACTTACTTTGGGAAAACTCTTCCAGATCACTAGGGATGAGTATGATCTTATCAGGGCTTTTGGGGGCTGTCTTTTTTCCTGACGTGTTTGCTAAATTTCTGGCAAATGTATTCTTTTGTTTGCTGCTACTAGTATCTAATAACTTCTCTAATTGTACAACACTATGGCATCCTTTTTTTTTAAAGGGAGGGTGCCTTTAGGCATGAATTCCTGTACTCTCTGTTTCAAATTAAGTCAGCTCCTTCAGGCAGTGCTGTGGAGCTGTCAGTCATCAAGTCTGGCTTCCCCCTGAGCAGAAGCCCTGTTCACTGTGTTGGAGCTCAGTAGGGGGAGGAGATGGAATAGGGTCAGCTTCTCCCTGGATGATTCCTTTGCCCTAAGAGGGAGCTAGAGTGGATGGTAGGCCACATTCTCCTTGCGTTACCTTAACTGACGCAGAGCTGCCACCATATGAGTATGGCAATAGAAGCCTTAGGTCTCTTTGGCCTGAAGCTCATGATAAGCAATGCATGACCAGGATAGAGCCTCCACCCTATGAGTGGGAGCTGGATAGAGAGCTATCTTCTTAGCTGAACCCTCCTGGAGTAGGTCTTCTGGAACATAGATCTTGAGGGAGGCAATGAGGGAGGCTGCTGCTTGCCTCTCCCACAGTGAAACATTGCCCTGCAACTGAGATAGAGTAGAGGGCATGGGGACAAGGGAGCCACCCTCTTCTTGGCCTTGCTCACCGAGAATAACTCTTCTGCAACACCAAGCAAAAGGTGGGGGTGGTGATGAGAGAAATTTCTGGCTCAGATGCCACAGACTACTGCTGTTCTTATTGAAATTCTGCAGATTTGCTTGACTAAATGCTTTTCAGTTTATTGCCTATTCTTAGCTCAATTTCCAGAGACATTAAATTGTTGCGTCTTTGGAAATTTTCACCAGTTGAATGATTCTTTCGTTAGAAAGAAGGTCTGCAAGTTCACACAGCCAATGTCTCATCTTGTGTATGTATGAGTCTACACTTGATATTTGACTTAAAGGCTGGAAATCAGGACATTCACTTCTGACCTCCTTTCTTTAACCTGCTTGTCTCTTCCTTAGCTCTTTCCATAAACCTAAAAGGGTTACTGCAGCCTCTTCTATTAGTGTAAGATTTTTCTTATGATAAAGACATAAAGAGAAGCTTTTAGAATTAAAAACAAGCATGGTTTTAAAGATGTCTGTCATATTCTTGAACAGTTGGATTATTAAAGTTGAATGATGTTGTTGCTCTAGTCCAGTACCTAACTTTCTCATAAGCCATTGAAATGCTTTTATTCAACAAAAGTGGAATCACAGGACATTGTGATTTAAGGGGAACTAAGAATTTAAATATTAAATACAGCATAATAATGACGTTGGCTTAGATAAAATAATAGGCAGATTAATTTTAGCTGAGAGGAGGTGGAGGATAATTTCAAAATGAACTGTGCCAGAAGTGAGTAGATGACTCACTTTTGATGCTCCAGATCTATAAAAAGCCCAGCTCCTGATTTAGTTGGCTGATCATCGACAGTTGAGTGACTCAGGAGAAGTAATCATTAGAGGCAGAATTGACTGAAAGTAAGGCTGACCCGTGTCATAAAATGACAGGTCATCTATTTTTAAGGCCACTGTTTTTATTAGTGATACTGTCATTTCCCCAGCCATATAAAATTGAAAAGCAAATCACTTAAATGTTTTTATTACATAATATTTAAAGCATATAAGAGCATATATGTTCAGTAAGGAGCATTCTTATAAAAGGAACATGCATGCACATACTATATTGAATAATAAAAACATTACCACTAGCTTTGCATATACCTTTGGGCTACCCCCATGAGCACATGGATTTCTGGGTTTTATTTTTATTATTTTACTTTTGGATTTTATTACACATAAGTTTTGTAAGAAGGGAAACATACATAGTTTTCAATGACAATTTTTTCTGACTCAACATTTTATAGGCTTCATGTTGCGGGTAACTG
>NW_012142301.1:928908-930502 GCF_000956105.1 Propithecus coquereli
TGAATAACAATGGAAACATCAAGCCAGATTGTGCCTATGCTGGGGGAGATGGTCTGTGTAAAGAGTTTCACTTTTCTCTGTGTTTGCTTCATAGCTTGGGAATGTATGATGGGGAGTCTTTCCTATTTTATGTTAAATTGCATGTCATTATACTTTAAGTGTATTTACATAGCATCATTTTGCTTTTTTGCATTTAATCAATTAGAGCCATGATTTTATTTAAATACCTGGATGCCTCATAAATTCAGTTTGGGTTGAACCGAAGCAAAATCTTAAAGAGATTGCAATGGTGTTCTTATGGAGCCAATTAGCACCCAAGTGTTTTATTTTTAAGCGAACTCTATGTGGCTGCTTGACAAACATGTACAGTATATTATTGTAATTCTAGAATATGTGTGTGTATATGTGCATGAATTACCACACCATTTCCAATCTAGTTTTTTTTAACCAATGGCTCACTCCTATGGGTGCTTGTTTCTCTGGTGTCCCCCACATCTTCTTCCTGAGCACTACTCAGGATTTTCTGCAATCACCTAACTCCATGGGACCCATGCTGCTTCCCAATTCACCATACCTGCATCTTGGTGCTTCTTTCTAAGCTTGCTCTGCCCTGGGCAGCTCCTACAAATGAACACCCATTTTATCCTCTCAGTCTTTATGAGGTTTCCATTTCCTGTGGGATCCACTGGGTCACCAATTTTCTGTACTTCCAGGAGGAAATTCTTAATAGTTAACTCAATAAAGTGTTTACATAAAACTTTAGAGATAGAGGGATCCTTAGAGTTAATTTAGCCAAAGTACTCCATTTTGGGGACAAGAGTGTTGAAGCTCAGGAAATGGCAGTAGCAGGCCCAGGGTCAGAGAGTTCCCAGAAGGAACTGAAAGCTGGGGCTACTGTACCCAGGTCTAGCTCCACTTGCAGTAAACCACAATTCAGGTCTTCTTAGCCTTGATTGATCTGGGATATAGTATTTATATTAACATTAACTCTGTTTTCCAGCAGTAATTTAAAAGCATTCATTTTACCTATAGTTTCCTAGATCAAGACTTTAACCCTCGAAAGAAACTCCACAGGGAATGTAACCCACCTTCCACTGAACAAATTTCAATGACATTTATATAATCCTCTCTTTTAACTAACTACTTGATTTTTTGAGTTGTTTCCCAGAAATAATAGATTTTCTGCAAGACAAAAGAGTTGAGATTCTGAAGGCCCCTTGGCAGACTTCCTGTACTCAGGAAGGACTCCTCACGCCTCCTTGACCTGCCCCAAGGCATGTAGCCCCTCCTTAAAAAGCCTATGCTCTCCATAGATGGATTTGAGGTAGCTTCTCCACAAGATGTCTGTCTTTTTAAAAAATTCCTTTCTTCCTTGGCAATCCTCATTGTCTCAATAATTGGATCTTTGTGCAATGAGCAACTGGACCTAAACTGAAATTTCCTTGTGGTTTTGACAACAGGGAGAACTTCAGGTCTCTATGGCAAACTGGAGAGGCCAATGTCAACCTAACAAGTAGACACTAGAGAAAATTATCTCTAAATATTGAAACCATTTATATTAAAATAATGTAAGGCCATAAGGCAGGAATAATGG
>NW_012142301.1:930552-932013 GCF_000956105.1 Propithecus coquereli
AAGAGATCAAACTTTTTAAATGACATCACGAATACAAGTAATCAAAGAGCATAGTGAAATTATGGAGAGATCTAGTATACTGAGCTGGGCATTCTCAGGTTTTTTTATTTTTTTTTTTTTTGCATCAGAAGTTCTCTGGCCCAGAGTATCAGTACTAAAGATCATAGCCATCTCTGCTTTATACTCATATGGTTATAGCTTATGTGATATTTCCCAGGCAATCATGTCCTATAAATCTATAGATTCTAGGTTTTTACTTTTACATAGATACCTTTTATTATGCTTGTGTTGAGGCCTTCTGTGTGCCCATCACCCAAATAGTGTTCATTGTACCTGATAGGTAGGTTTTTACTCCTCCCCTCCTTCACCTTTCTTGATTTCCCATGATCTTTACATCACTTGGTGCCCTTGTGTGGCCATTGATTAGCTCCCAATTATTAGAGAGTACATGTAGTGTTTGTTTTTCTATTCCTGAGATACTTCACTTAGCATAAGGGTTGCCAATTCCAGCCAAGTTGCTGCAAAAGACATTATTTCATTCCTTTTTAGGACTGAGTAGTACTCCATGGTGTATATATATACTACATTTTTTTAATCCATTCATGAACTGATGGGCATTTAGGTTGATTCCACATCCCTGTCATTGTGAATTGTCCCACGGTAAACATTCAAGTGCAGGTATCTTTTCAAAAAGAACAAATCTGGAGGCATCACATTACCAGACTTCAAAATTATACTACAAGACTACAGTAACCAAAACAACATGGTATTGGCACAAAAATAGAAACATAGACCAATGGAACAGAACAGAGAACCCAGATATAAAACCATCTACCAATAATCAACTGCTCTTTGACGAAGCAGACAACAACATACACTGGGGAAAGGAAGCCCTATTCGATAAATGGTGTTGGGAAAACTGGATAACCACATGCAGAAGAATGAAACAGGACCCCTGTCTCTGGCCATATACAAAAATTAATTCAAGATGAATAAAGGATTTCATGTAAAGCATGAAAGTATAAAAATTCTAGAAGAAAATGTAAGGAAAGCTCTTCTAAACATCAGCCTAAGCAAAGAATTTATGACTAAGACCCCAAAGACAAATGTAGCAACAAGAAAAATAAATAAATGGGAGTTGATTAAATTAAAAAGCTTCTGGACAGCAAAGGAAATAATCAACAGAGTAAATAGACACCCTACAGAATGAGAGAAAATATTTGCAAACCATTCATCTGATAAAGGACTAATATCCAGAATCTACTAAGAACTTAAACAAATCAGCAAGAAATAAAAAAAAACCCATTAAAAAGTGGGCAAAAGACATGCACAGTTTCTCAAAAGAAGACAGACAAATGGCCAAAAAACATATGAAGAAATGCTCAACACCACTAATCATCAGAGAAATGCAAATTAAAACCACAATGAGATATCATCTTACCCCTGTTAGAATGGCTATTA
>NW_012142301.1:932093-934122 GCF_000956105.1 Propithecus coquereli
TTTTTTTTGTTATGGAAAAAGAATGAATTAGAGTTGAGTTCCAAGGGCTCAGAAAGTGAATCAAAGAACCACAGAGAACTATTTCTCTAGAGTAAGATTGACCACTAACCAAGATACTGGCAAATATGTTTCCTTTTTTCCCCATTTTGAAGGGGAGTGCCCATTACAATTATTTAGTCTCTGTTATTACATTGTGTACTGAATTATGATGGGAAGGGGGAGTACATTTTTTTTTCTTTTAGTTCACAGGTCTTCAGACTGGGAAGAACCAAACTCAAGTAACTCCACTGAGGTGCATGATCTGTGCTTGGACCTGAAGTGGATGACAATGTCCTAGACTTCAAGACGATGCTGTTTGGCAGGACCAGGACTGGGGTAAGTTAGCTCTTTTTAGAATACCTAGACTCCACGTAAAAAGTTAAATAATCCTGAGATGACCCTATTGGAGAAACCATGTGAAATCTCTCTGGGTGCTTGTTCCAGTACAGTGTAGTCTTCTAACTATCCCTGTCAAGATGTTAGCTATGCGATTGAGCCATGCTGAACTGTCCAACCAACCTATCTACCTGCTGAATAGGAAAAAAGTGACCTCTTTTGATACTTCATGAAACAGAAGAATCTGTCAGCTAACTGCTGTCCAATTCCTGACCAAAAAAATTGTAAGATACTGCAATAATTGTTGGTTCAAGCTACTAAGTTTTGGGGTAGTGTGTTATGCAACAATAGGTGATGGGAACAGAATTCTATAGATATGATTGTTCAGGCATAAAATAAAACACATACAAGGGGTATTTATTGTAGCACTGAAATAATCTAAATATCCTTCAGCAGGAGATTGGTTTAATAAATTATGGTATGTATACCCACTGGAAGATATATATAGCAGTTTAAAAAAGATCGAGGATGCTTGTTGTGCACTAATATAGAAATATCTCCAAGATATATTGTTTAATGATAAAAAAATGCAAAACAGTATGGTAAATATGAAACTAATTGTGTAAAAACATGAGATGTGGAGTATATAAATTTGAATGTGAATAAATATATCTGGGAAGGCAGATAAAAGGTAATCATATTGGTTGTCTGCAGGAGGGGTCCTTGGTGGCTTAAGGACAAGAGTGGCTAAAAAAAATTGCTGTATATACCCTTTCATATCATTTTTGCATTTTGAACCATGAACATGTGTTATAAAGATGAAATTAATACATGGGCAGAATTAGAGAAACTCAGGATATAAAAGTCCAGAAGCTATAACATGACTGTTTGCTAACCTTTTGCCTCCAGTCAGGTCTTGATTGAAATTATTCTACCTCTTCTCAGTATGAAACTTGGTCTTATTGTTCCTTTGCTTAAAACTCTTCAAAATCTCTGCATTTCTCTCCAGAAAAACTGAGTTCCTAACTATGATATTTAAGATTTGTCCTAATTTGATCTGTATCTCATTCTCCAGCACTGATCTCCTATCACTTCCCACTCCCAACGTTTGACCTTCTGGTAATACTCAATTACTTGTAGTTCCTTGAAAGCTCAGTGATGTTCACATCTTCATGGTATGGTATATGCTGTCCCCACTGCCTGGAATTACCTTATTTTTTCCCCCTTTTCTCCTGGTGAGCTCAATTTTATCCTTTCGAAATAATAATCTGATGTCACTTTACCATCTAGGAATTGGAATAACTCATTTACTTCTTTGCACATATTTAGACTATTTTTTGCACTTCTCGACCTATAAAAGATCTTTTAATTTATGCATTTATGTTTACTATTAGATTAGGATCTCATTGAAGGCAGAAATTATCTTTGTGTCCCAGTTTCAAACTCCTCTTCTGGCATATGATAAGTTCTCAGAAACTGATTGCAAACGAAATGGAAAAAGTGTTACATATACAATCTGGCACAGTATTCCATCTTATTCTAAATATTTTATATTGAATTTGAAGACATTAACAGAACTAGTGTCTTCTACTGGTAGCATTACTACCATCTATATTTACAGGTATTTTTTCATGTATATGTATTTTTTATATTT
>NW_012142301.1:938252-939940 GCF_000956105.1 Propithecus coquereli
GGCAGACCAACTGACGTCAACTGGACCAGTGGCTATGTGTGGGAACTGATCCAACAAGTCTTGTAACTGCCTGCCCAGGAACTGTCTCAGCCAAGAAGGCAATTTCTGATTTCCCAACCCTATGAGTTCATCCCTAGCCTATCAGCAGACCCAATTCCCTAGCCCTTTGTTTGCCAAACCACCTTTAAAAATCTTAGCCCTCAAATTCTCAAGGAAATGTATTTGAGAAATTTCTTCCATCTACCTTGTGATATTAAACTCTTTCTCTGCTGCGACTCCTGCTGTCTTAGCATATTGGCCTTTATCTTGGCTTTAGGCAAGGAATCTTGTTGGGCAGTAACAATGTGTTGGGTTTACTCAGGAATGGAAATAAGGATTATAATCTGGTATGCATGAAATGGCAAGCTGCCAGTGCATTTGGTGATGGAAGGGTAAAGGGGAGCTTTTATTAGCAAAAAAGAGATTTAGAAAAGCTGCTTAGAAACAGAGTTCATTGGTTCCAGAGGTTCAAAGCCAGAGTTGTTGTCAGTTCGTTGGTGGAGATGCCATTACTGGGCAAGTGTTCTTCTAAGAACATTTTGTCAGAATTTCTGTAGTCCTAAAGAATGTCTTAGCCTTATCAAACAAGGAGATGCATGAAGGGCATGAAAGAGTTTTTAGAAAGTCCTTGGAAATAGTTCCTAGACATGTAATCATGAGCCTCTTCTCCTTTGGGCCTTTCCAGCCCTATTTTGTCTGAACGTGACAAAAGTGATTTCATCCTGGCATGTGCAACTTTTATACCAGTATTTCTGAAGTAGGTTGGGGTGTTTGGCAATCCCTGAAATTGTAGTAGAGAAAGGTGCTCTTCTGTCTTAGAAAAAGCTATCTGTGCTGTCTGTTGGGCAGCAATATGCCCACCTACAGACTTAGATTTCCCAGTCCTCTCTGCAGATGGGAGGAGGGGTCCCTGAGATAGATCAGATTCACTGAGTGGGGGTTTTGGGAAAACACTCAACTTTTTGGGAATGTTTCTCATTTCCCATTCATTCTGATCCCTCAGGGTCAATTCTATAATCCCATGTGACCTTGAGAATATGTTAATGTCTAATGGAAAGATATGAGGCCTGGGATATCAGCGACAGTGTGGAGCCACCTAGATCACCCACCTTCTTATTTTGTGTTGTGTGAATAAAAGCCTCCATCTTGTTTAAGCCCTGTTGGTTCATGTCTCTGATGTGAGCGGCTGAATGCAGTTTCTATCAGGTACAAGCACATTTCAGGAGTATATTTGTTTTTGTTAATGGAAAAAACCCAAACTCTGTAAAACTCTTAAGGGGGTTTATTTTGAGGCAATGTGTGTGACTAAGGCCAAGGGAGCCATGCTCAAGATACCTTGAGTATGTGGTCTTGAGGCAGTTGGGTTACAGTTTGGTTTTATAAATTTTAGGGAGACAGGAATTGCAGGTAAAGTCATAAGTCCATACATGGAAGGTATACATTGCTTTGGCCTGAAAAAGTGGGACATCTCAAAAGGAGGGGCTTACAGGTTATAGGTGGGTTCAGGGATTCCTTGATTTGTAATTGGTTAAAGAATAAAGCTTTGTCCTTAGAACTCAGGAAAATCAACAAGAAAAAATCAAACAACCCTATCTAAAAGTGGGCATAGGACATGAACAGAAACTTTTCAAAAGAAGACAGAATAATGG
>NW_012142301.1:949695-950458 GCF_000956105.1 Propithecus coquereli
CTCTATTCTGTTCCAGCTGATGGGGCACAGGAAAGCAGGTCAAGGAACAGGGGAGAGTCCCCAAATGAAAGATGTTCAGATAAGTAAGTTACCTATGTCCCACTCTGCGACTCTATGCCCTCGTGGGGGTGAGGGGAAACTTCCCCTTTCCCCTGAATGTTCACTGAAAGATCAACTGATAATTAAGGCAGATTAATAAGAGGAAGACGTTTATTTACCATGCACAAGGAGAGAATCACAGAGTGATTATCCAACATCCCAGTGGAATCCACATATTTGTATATCCTCGTTTTAGTGGGGAGGGGGAGATGAAGAATATAAGTAATTCTGTTTAGGGGCAATAAATAGTTGCTAGGGAGGATGAATAGGTATTTGGAAGAATGAATGGATGGTGGGAAACAGATTGACTTATAAATTAACCTGAGAAACAGATATTATGTTTGAAATGATTTGGGCCAGGTCTGGTGCATTCTTGATTTTCTTTCCTGAAATACAGTGAAATAACAGAGAAGGGAAGGGAAGGCCATTGTTCTATTGATGGGTCCGCCTGGTTATGCAGATAGAGGGAAAACCCCTTCCAAGGGCCTGTTGATCTCTAAGGGGCTTTAATTCAAAATACGCTTTATACCAAGGAGTCATATTTTGGGGTGAAATTTCCTGAGCTCCTTCACCCTGGTGCTTTACACTCTGTATTGGATTCTACATGAGGTATGACAGTGCCTGTAAATTAAAGATGACAAATGTTTTACGTTAGCAGGCATCG
>NW_012142301.1:953688-955786 GCF_000956105.1 Propithecus coquereli
AACTTAGGTAACTCAGCGATGCACATTTTAATTCTGGAAGATGCATGTCAATCAGAAATATTTCAGGTCTTTATTTTAATTTGGACACTGAGATAATTCAATGGCAGAGAATTATTGAAAACTGGGTTCATTTAGTAAAGCACTGCTAGATAATATTTAGAAAATAATCCAGGATCTGGATTAGGGTACTGACACTAAGATGGAAAATAAAGTTAATTGGTTGAGTTATTAAACAAATATTATTAATGCTTGCATAATTAAAAAAATAGTATATGCCAGATTCTAGTCTAGGTATTGATGGTTCAAGTCTGTATTCCTGAGACAGCATACATTTGATGGAAATTTTACTAGTTAGATGTCAGGTTCTAATTTAACCTGAGGATGCAAAGATAAATAAGATAGGTTCCCTAACCTCAAGCAGCTTAGTTTAGTCTACGTGGCAAAATAGGACAGGCTTTGTACCTATCTTGCTTATAATTGGATTCCAAGAAATCATCAGAGAACCTCGCACACAACTGATGCACAAACTCTTTTTTTTTTACAATAATGAATATGTAAACAACTCCCTCCTATATTGTATAATAATGCAATACTAAAAGTGTGAAGGGAGTTTTAGGGTAGTGAGGATATATGGAAGGTTAATTATGCTCTCTGGGGACATGCAGAGAAGGTAAGGGAAAGCCTCAGAGGAAATAGAACTGAACCTTGAAGGATGAGCAGGATTTTGCTAAGTGGAGAAACAGAATGAACAAAGGTGTGAACTTACATTGAAATTTTGGGAAATTGTGAGAGATGTGCACGTAATGGGAACCTATAGTAATGAGCGAGTGGAGCTCTCCTTGGAAAGGTAGGATGGAGTCATTTTGGGGAGACCTGAATATATTCTTTTAAGGAGTTTATACTTTACCCTGTAAGTAATGGAAAAACACCAACTACATTTAAATATGTGAACTGTGATCAAATGTGACTCCTGGGAAGGACACTCTGGCAGTAACATGGAGCCTGGTTTGGAGACGACCATGAGCCTGGAATTCAAATCAATACAGGCATTTGCAGTAATCCAAATGAAAAATATGAGAGCCAGAATTAGGGCATTGACATTGAGAATGCAAGGCATTTTATAGGCACTGAGAGATATTTAGGAGTAGAATTAATGAGACTTGATGATGGATTGGATATTCATGGTGACAAAGGAGATAGAGAATCAATTTTTATTCTGGTTTCTAGTTTGGGGAATTGAGTGCATAGTATTGTGGTTGGCTAATCGGGGGAAAGTGGTCTTGGGGAGAAGATTGAGATAAGCACTCCTTCACTAGAAATACTATGGCACAGGCAGAACAACTCAGACATATAAACATTAATAATGCATTAATCACTGGGGTAAATAGTTATTTTTAAAAATAAACTTATTGAAGGATAGCATTCACAAGTCAAAAGGGCTCAGTGCGGTGAACCCATACAAAGTGACACACTTGTGTAAACCATAACCAGGTTAAGGAACAGAATGTGATTAGCATCTGCTAATTAATAAATCTGTTTTTATGACAGTCTGGTAATCTACATACTTACCAGTCCTCAAACAAAAAGGGTAAATTCTTAACAAAAACCCCAAGAAAATAAAACAAAACAACTTTGAGTCTGTTTGCTGCTTCATCATTCTATCAATGAAATAGCTAGACTTTTTTCCCCCTTAATATTTGAGAGCTATATTTGACCTGGTTTGACTTGAAATGTAGGCTCTATGGTACACACCCTGGGTGGCAACACAAAGAGGTAGATAGTTAATACGCAGAGTAGCAAAATCTAAGGTACAACAAGAAGCCCATGACTACTGGTAGGAAAGTACACCAGACATATTAAGGAGCTCCGGACAGAGAGAACACATGGGGTTCTCAAATAAATTAAATGGTGTTTTTTAAATAAATTGACAGTCATTAGGGCAAAGCTCTGACTTATAGACATCGATTTTCTGCTTCTTACTCAGGCAATAACTATAGCTAATATTTATTGGACACTTACTATGGGCTGGGACTGTTTTTATGTCCTTTATAGGTATTAAATAATTTAAAGCTTACTATTTTTATCATCATATGATGCA
>NW_012142301.1:955886-958586 GCF_000956105.1 Propithecus coquereli
TCAAAATACGCTTTATACCAAGGAGTCATATTTTGGGGTGAAATTTCCTGAGCTCCTTCACCCTGGTGCTTTACACTCTGTATTGGATTCTACATGAGGTATGACAGTGCCTGTAAATTAAAGATGACAAATGTTTTACGTTAGCAGGCATCGAACAAGCTGCATATGGCTGGCTCAGGATCCACAGCATCATCTCTGAAAGGACTTCTTGGCAACTCTTTCACCTAATTAGCACAGTGCTTCACAGTTTTACTCGCAGCTGTAATGTTCACTGTAAACTTCCTTCATTATCTCTTTATCCCTCTGGCTTCCCCTCCCCTCCAAGGAGTAAATTATATTTACTGAAATACCTAGGATTTGGTAGAAAATGATATGTAGTCAAATATAGCCTTGCCACCCTCAGGAAGCAAGATTAGTCAGTGCTGAAAGCAGAAGACCAAATGCAGATGGGCCAAAAAAATAAAAAGTTAGCCTGACACAGCAGTTCCTCAGTTATCTGGACCTTTCTACACATTTCTGAGAAAAGGTGTGTCGACAGATTTATGGAGGTCACCAAGGCCTGAACCTAGAGAAATCTTGTATTTCCTGAGTACTTCTAGAACTGTTCTGATCATCTAGAGATTCCAAAGGTAGGGGTCACAGATCCTAGAAAAATGGGGTTGCAGTTTGGTACTTATGAGTCTTATTTTTAATTGAAACCTTTATTAAGGTGATCGTAGATTTACATGAAGTTGGAAGAAATAATACAGAGAAATCCCCTGTATCCTTTACCAGGTTTTCCCCAATGGTGACATTTTATAAAACTGTAAAACAGTGTCACAACCAGGATACTGGACTTGGTACAATGTATTGAGCTTATGCAGATTTTTTCAGTTTAGCTTGTACTCATTTGTGTGTCTCTGTGTGTGTGTGTGTGTGTGTGTGTGGTATATAGTCCTATACAACTTTATCATAGGTGTAGGTGCATGTATCTACCACCATCATGAAGACATCAAGCAGTTCCATCACCACAAGGACCCCTTTATACAACTATGCCCACCTTCCACCACACTCCCTACTCCCACCTCCTGGCAACCTCTAATCTGTTCACCCATTTCTAAAATTATGTCATTGCAAAATGTAATAAGTGGAATCATACAGTATGTAACTTTTTGGGATTGGCTTTTTCCCCCCACTCATTATAATTCGCTGGAGATTCATCTATGTTGTTGCCCTGACTGCCAATTGCTAGCAGGGCTCCTGATGGCTCCTTGTCATGGGTGGTATAGACTTGTCTGGGGTTTCCCTGGGGGTCCTGACAAGGCTGGCAGAAGAATGGGCCTACCTGGGCTGCCTTCTATCTCTGTGTTGAGGATCAGAAATTCTGGGTCCGAGTGACCTTCTCTTAGCAGGGGGGAAATAACATGCCTGGCCACTGTGGTGTTTTTCCAGTCTTGAGGTCCCAAGCCAGTTTGCCTTCTCCTTATCTGCTTTCAGACATTTTCTTTGGTTGCCTGTTGCATTACTTCTAGGCATTATAGTTGTGCTGAGTGGGGAAGAGCAGGGAGATATGGGTCTACACTGGCTTGTCCAGAGCAGAAGTCCTCATGGTGGTTTGTATTTTCCTATTTATCCATCTAACCCACTAAACTCCCCCCATAAACACACATTTTCCCTTTTCTTTGTGATAAGAGTTCACATACTTACCTTGTATGTGTTTGTAACTTTTGAAGGAAACTGTGATCCATCCCGGTTCACTCGTCGGCCTGTATTAGAGCTTGAATACATGGGTTAGGATTCTTTCAGCTGTAAATATAGAATACCCAATTAAAATAAACTTAAACAATGAGAAAAATAGAAGAAGACTGGAGGTATAGGGGGTTACAGATTTGTCTGATTCAGTGGCTCCATCTCAGTATTTCAGACATTCTTTTGGCTTTTGTTCATGGTGGCAGATGACTATCGCAGCCTCAAGCACTCTATCATCTGCAACTTCCAAACTCACAGAGGTACAGATCCCTGTCTCTTGTCCTTTATGATACACTTTCCCTGAAGCCCCTCAATGCCTCTGAAGCCCCTGAAGCCTCCTTTATGTTTCATTGGCTAGGGCTGTGTCACATGCAAGCTTGCCGCCAGCGAAAAATTACTCCAATTGTTTGGAGCAATTAATATTTGCTTAATGTGTGGTTTGGAAAGTACCCCAAAAAGCCCACAGGTATCTAATTTCTGAAAAATATCATAGTTTCATATGGAAGAGAGTGGGTGGTAGTGGCTGGGGTTAAGCCATATTAGACAAGGTTACCGTGTTGCTTGCCTTATTTTAATCAAAAAAACACAGTCAGATCTGTGAGATATTAACTGATAGACATAGGATGGAAATTAGGATAAAGCAGGAGAGTTGGTCCCTAAGCTTCAAAATTCTTTTTATAAGCAGGGAGCTGGGTTTTCGGCTTGATGGCTAATGTCTCAAATCAAGGTTTCAGTCACAATTAATAGTTGAATTACCACGGCCGTAGGATAGCCAGGGAAAGTGGAAACAATGACCTAGTGGTCAGACAGGAAATGAGATTTCATCCGAGTCATAGTAGGCCACAGGTGGTTAGGAGAGGCTGCTGATAGATTGCTTTAGTCTAAAATAGATTAGTTTGAAAACTGGACATATCTGAGTCTCTAGACACAGGGCATCGGTGATGCTCATGGGAAGGAAAAAGTAGGGGCTCC
>NW_012142301.1:958636-959852 GCF_000956105.1 Propithecus coquereli
CGGGGGAGGCAGCCCCACTACTGCAAGGTGGGGTCGCTGGGCAAATAGCTCAAACAGTCTGTGGCTTCCAATGTGTTTCCTTCTCAAAACTGTAATCTACACACCATGGTTCTTACAGCACAGGGTCTTGGGAAGGAGAGACCCGGGCATGCTGTGAAAATGAAAGCCACAGAAGTACACACGTATTTTTCACTTCTAACATTGCAAAGCTAATCATTTGAAAAACTTTCTTTCTCCTTAGGAATTATTTCTAGAAAGAAGGGAACACTGACTCAGAAAAATCCTCCTTATTTTTGTTTTGAGGATGGTTTTAGTTGTCACATTTAAGCTACTCATATGTGCATACTAAATTTTATATGAAATCTCATGATGTAATTTCAAGTTAACTTATTCACTAATTATATAATAAAATTGCTGAAATAATTATCCAGCTCATATTTTATTAATGCTTAATTAAAGATATAGCTTAAGTAATTGTGGCACATTGCAGTACTAGTGAACCAGAAAGTTATAATAAACAATACGATGACAGAATATTACTAGGTAGAGTAGTTTTACAGATCTTTTAGCAAATTCATAAAGAGATGACATCATTTTTAGATTTTTTTTGGCTCCATATTAACCCTTCTAAATAAATTTCTGCCATGGGTATAGTATATTCATAAAAGAGGCTTTCATTGACAGCCTTAAAACGGGTATCAACATGCCCTTTGGGTTTTTTCATAAATCCAATTTTTAGATCTGATGCCAATAGTGGTTTAGAAATAAATTGTGAGTAAGATTGACAAAAAGTCATAAATTGAATAACCACAAGGACTTAGGTTTAGTGGTCTCAGGAGGAATTGTGACTTATTGAATTATAGTCTTAGGCAGAATTAAACGGTACCTACTTTTGTATTTTCCTGCCAGTCAAAAACGTGACTCTTTAGTTGACATTGTGGCCCAGAATGAAATGGTTGTCTTTGCTTGCAATGTTTTTTTTTCCTTATTTTTAAACCATCATTGGGCCCATGCATTGTGTGATAACAAAAAAGTAAAATATTAAGCTGATTATGTAGATAATGGTGATGAAAGTTTACTGTTCTAGGTTTATCCAGGTGGTTGCCTTATTTTTTTTTTTTAATTCTACTTGCATAAGCCAAGAGATTCTTTAGGAAAACAAATGAACCAAATAATGAGCAAAAAAGAAAAGCAAATATTTTAGCTAAAGAATTAC
>NW_012142301.1:959902-961370 GCF_000956105.1 Propithecus coquereli
CTCTTCCTTGCCTGTACTTCATGATTTTCACAGGGTTTATTTTCCTTCTTGGTCTGTTATCAATGTTTCAATTTTTCTGTGATCATAACTGTGAGCTACTATTTTAATTCTTTTAAGGGGATATTCATTATGCATATTTTGGATGTCCTTATCTGCCTTTTATGTCTGTTATTTTTTTCTATATACATTTTTAACTCTTTGTTTATTTCCCTTTGTTTTCCTTGCTCTTCCTTGTCTGTACTTCATGACTTTCACAGGGTTTATTTTCCTTCTTGGTCTGTTATCAATGTTTCAATTTTTCTGTGATCATAACTGTGAGGGTTTTATTTTTCTCCCTGCAAGCTAATGCTGTATTTCCTTCTGTCACAGCTTCCCTGGGCTTTTATATCCCCACTTTGAACGATTGCCTCTTACCAGCTCTGTTATAATTTTTCAGTGCCTCTAGTTTTTATCTTAGAATGGGGATAATAATCGTTCTACTTGATAGAGATGTAGTGAGGATTAAATGAGTTAATTTATTTAAAGCACTTAGAATAGTGTCTTTTATATGATAAGCACCTTATAAGTGCTTTCTATTTTTATATTTGTAGTTTGAGAGAGGCAACTCCTCTTTAAAAAGTTTTTATTTTTTAATTCAGGGAAATCTAGTCCTAGTTTGTATCTATTTTTTGGCAACATTTTTCTGATGAGTTTCCTTTTTGAGCTGTCTTTTGTTTTCCAATCTAACAGCTGGTTCTTTGGAAACATACATACATACAAATATAGTTGCAAAATTCTATACAAACACATTTGAAAGAATCCACAACACAGAGAATTATCTGTAAAATGTATCTTATCCAAATGAGGGCAGATAGAGAGGGAAAATCCAAATAGAGGAATAATCATAGAAGAAATTAATAAAATCAGGCTTCAGATGATTTCACAGGTAAACATTTTTAAACCTTCAGAGAACAGATTATTCCATTATTGTACCTTTTTAATAACATAGAGAAGAACGTCCTCATGTTTTTTCATAATTTCAATAGGGCAAATATCACTTTGATATCTAAACCTGAAAATAACACACGCTTTCATTCACACACATATACATAAACATATTGATCACTGTGGCAACTGCATATGCCACCACTACTTTTAAAGCTACAAAACTTTTAAAGCTATACAATAATCTTAAATACAGAATTACTCATAAATTAAAACAATAATGTGGCACCAGAAAATGGGGTCTATCCAGGAATACAATGGTGCTTTATTATGGGAAGTTATGCTAATACAATTCACCAGATAATCAGATAAAATCACTTTAATAGAGTTTCCAAAAACCATTTGATGCAACAACTTCTGTCCTGCCTAAAACCTATAGGAATAGTTAGATATTCCTCCTTGGGGTGTGTGTGTGCGTGTGTGTGTGTGTGTGTGTGTGCGTATATATATAAGATAGATTTAGTGATGGTTATATATAATGTAT
>NW_012142301.1:966826-969598 GCF_000956105.1 Propithecus coquereli
ACAGGGCAGGTCACAAGATGGCAGCTGGTTCATTAGAGTGGACAAGAGAAGGAGAAAAAGACCAAACATGATGGAGGTTACAATCTCTTTATAATCTCATTTTAGAAGTAACACAAGGAGAGGGGATTGGATTATACAAGGTCATGAACACCAGGAAGTGGAGAATCACTGGAGGTCATCTCAGAGGCTGTCTACAACAACTTTTTTAGGGAAATGGGCAAAGACTTTTGGGATAAACAAATTCTCTCATATTTTTAGATATGTAAGCACTTTGACATAAACATTTTTGGTGTTTATTTAAATATCATTAAGATATTTCTTGAAATGAATATATTTTCAAGGTTTTTGACACAAATGGAAAAATAAATTTGGAGTGAATCAGGACACCTGAGTGCTACCTCAAGTCCTAACATTAATAAAAATTCACGATCTGCTTGTTCAAAGCCTGTAAACTCTTTGTGATGAGTCACATTATCTGTAAAATCAAAGGGTACTTTTTATCAGGAGCTTTCAAGCCTTTCTGACTGCAACTCACAATACAAAATTCATTTTACATGGGGCCAGCTACACACATATATGGAACACACATATATGGAACCAGTCACAGGTAACTGAACCAAAGTTTCAAAAACAATATTTACTCTTACAGAATACAACACTTTCTGGTATTTTCCTTGACATTCTATTTTATTGAAATACTTTATTTTATGTAATAAAAATATCAGTTGACTGAGCTAAATTTTTTCATTACCTTCTAGTGGATTCCAACCCTCAGTTTGAAAGCATTGTGATTTCTATAGCTACTTCCACAACTGCAAGAGTAATCTAGGGTTATTTGCTGTATCTGTGAAGATGATTAAAAAAAAAAAAATATACATTTCTCCTTTTCCTTGAGCACCAAGTCAGCTAGTTAAGAGTATATTAGCAAGCCATCTGTTTTTCTGCTATTACCAACATGTATGTATATCATGTTGGTAAAGACATCATAGTTAACTATTTCAGAAAGCTAATGACTGTATGGGACAAATACCCCTGGGCATTGCCTCAGGCTATCCACTCTCTCAAAAGTTCTTAATCCCCCTCAAAATGACTTTTCTTTCTTAGTCTACTGAGTTCAAGGGGTTATTGATTCTGTCACATATATGTCATGCTTTGTTCTCTGTTGCATTGTCATTTATGCTCTCATCCCTGTGGATGTATCATAGTTGGCATGATGTGCAATGCTGAGTTCATCAGGAATATCCACTGAAAAGGAATTTTACCTAGAGGAGGCCATATATAAATTGCTTCTAAAATTTTTCACCCAAATACTCCTAATGCAAGAGCAACTCTGTGGCAACTCACTGAATGAGTCAACTCTCTTTGAAGTTTTCTGTTTTAGCTTAGATATTCATGCAAATTTTGAACTCTATGATATATGCTTGTTTTAATAGCTAATCAATGTTTTACATTATTTATGAGTCAAATTACTTTAACTTCCCTTACTCTCCAATCTTAGAATAAAATTTATGTTCCAGGAGGCTGCACCATAATTTTCCATGGCTGAAAACAAAATACTCTGAGAAATTTTGAGAAGCATGAAACATGTTTTTTTTTTAATACAATCCTCATACTCACCCAATGAAATAGGTTTTATCGTCTGGATTTAGCAGATGAGAAATAAGAATCTTCAGAAATTTATTAATATATAGTTGATAAATAACAGCGTTAGAACTTAAAACTAGGTCTGTCTTCACAGCCATTGTTTGCCTCACCATGTCATGATGCCTTTAAACCTTCATGAAATGAGGAAGAATCCATATAATTCCAAAGTATTCACTGCAGATATTTCAAGCATTCTGTATATTTCCAGTATAAGTACTTTGAATCCTGGAAGAGATGACGTGGTAAATGTGGGAATTAAGAAATTTGTTCCTCAAGAAGGAATTAGTGTACCAGAATGTCACTGTTTTCTAAAGTAATGTTCAGGAGAAGCCTAGAAGACCATTATGTCGATGAAATATCTGGCTTCATAGACTATAAATCATGTTGTTGAATTGCATGGCTAGGAACAAGGATTGGATTGGGGTGGTGTTATGGCCAGGGACCCTGGCTTTCTAGATTTCTTCTTTGCTAATTTTCTCTATCCAAGCTGAGTTTTCTGATTTGTACTGAGTATAATTGTTTGTAGAACCAGAATGCATAAGGATGCTTATAACAAACGTAGGAAGACAGAGAACAATCAAAAAGAAACAACTTTTCTGACTTTACTTACTCTTTCAGCTGCTTGCAGCCCTCTCAGTGGTTGTTTGGGTACACCTGCTACATGAAGAAACAAAACTGGAAATGAAAGTGAGAGCAGAAAGCATGGATTCACGTGTTTTAAAGCACTGCATACTCATAAGCCATTTGTAATGACTAGATGAGATATTGAAATGGATGCTGAAGTGGACAGTCTCTTAATCCCCTTATAACTCTGAGATTCACACATCCCCACATCATCTATTGTTTTTTAACATGGTTTCAGGATTTAGCATTTGTCAACATAATTGGTTAACTTTCTTCTCTGTATACGTCTTAATATCCATAAAGATTTCTTTGCCCAATTTATGTCAGCTACAGAATATTTATTGGTCTTAATTTCCTGACACCGAAATAATTCTTTCTATATATTATTTGTTCTAACATGCTCATAAGAAGCAGGATGCTTTGTTTCCCTATAAAGGTCATTTTCATACCGCTTTCCAAATACCTCCTCCAAATGAGGTTGATGAAAATATCTCCTTTTATTGT
>NW_012142301.1:970838-972249 GCF_000956105.1 Propithecus coquereli
AATATTTATGAAAGTTAGAAAAACAAACAGAAAACAAATAATTCCCTCATTCCTAAATTAAATGATTGCTTTGTGTACCTGATATAATGCTTATTGAAGTACAGTTTTTACCAGGAAGTCCAAGATAAATAACTAAGACAAAGAAGATGCAAATTTCATTATCTGATTTGGGGATAATAAAGAAATTTACTTCTCCTCCTTTTTTTTTTTTCCTGTAATGAAACTGCTATGCGGCAACTGTGGAGAATTCTTGAATTGTAAGATAAATGGCTGTGATTTTTATAGAGTGTTGGTATTTAAACAGAAGCATGAACTACCTCAAGGCTTAAGAAAATAAAGGTCTTGTTCTCTCTGGAGATCACTGTCTTGTTTTGGAAAATTATCTATTTCTGAAATGTGCATTGCTTCCTGGTGCTCTGGCCAGACTGCCAGCCCCAGTGAGGTCCTAGGAAACTTTAAAGCAGCAAAAACAATTTGCTCCAAATAGGCACAACACAATTAGGAAGAACAATATTTTGCTTGGGAAAATAGCTCCTTACCTTGTGAACTAATCCACACAACAAATACATTGATTTAGATGTGTTTACTTATGTGAAATAGACATTTCCTTTAAATGTTCTATTACTGCATTCAAAGTCTTCAAAGCTTGTTTAGACGCATCTATCCTGCTGATCAGTGAGCTACATTTTTTAAAAAATACATATCCTATCAGTTAAAATTTTATAACAAATCCTCAATAAGTAAATATATATATACACACACATAGGTATGTATTCATATGTATATATTCAAACCTTACTTATACATACACTATTGAACTAACATAATTAAATAACAGAAAACATACAAGAAAGAAATTTCAAAACACTGAAAAAAGCAGAAACAAACATTAGTTTAAAAATATTTTTTATTATTACTATAAAATACTTTTGTACTCATAAAAATTTGTTAAAACTAGAGTGATATAGTTGAATATGCCTTTTTTTAAACTAAAAATTCTCCATTTAATGCTTCATGGTAACAACATAAGGTCTGGTTCTGGGGATATTTATTCTGACACTAGATTTTAAGGTTGAAAAGTATATCTCACCAATATTCATAGATTTAAATAGTTTTGTTTACTAAAACATAAAACATTTTTCAATCCCACCTGAAGTTTGCAAAGCATTTGTTAAAAATAGGGTGATAAATGTCCATTTTTCCTACTGTTAAACCCAGTATGTGCTACATTTTTATATTTTAAATTGATATACATCCTCTATTGAAACTCTTTATTTGGAAGTTCTTAAAACAGGCTAGAAAGTCCCATTTCCTAATTTTTCAAGTGTGCAAATATGAAAGATTTTCTAAGTGACTTGATTGCATCATTTTAATGACAGAAATCTCATAAAGATGAAAATATTTTTAAACA
>NW_012142301.1:974045-975771 GCF_000956105.1 Propithecus coquereli
TTTTAAGGAATTTAAAGACATGGCCTTTCTAATCTTAGGATTTTTATGGCTGTTTATACATCTATTTCCCTATTTTTAAGACACTTTCCCTGATTATATAGTTAATGCCTGTCCATCATAGAAAAATCTGAAGACTAAAGAAAAGCATAAAGAAGGAAATTTAAGAGGCCCCTAATCTGACCACACCGCGAGAAACTCTGATGATTTTTGTGAACAAACTTCTAGATCTAAAGCTATGCACTATACACACAACAAATACATAATTCGTCACTATAGATTTATAAATACATATTTAAATGAGAATCATACTCTTGTATTGTTTTGGAACTGTCTTCCCCCTTCTTAAAATATTGTAAAATATGTATCTAGTAATAAGATTTTCTGTAGGTTACTCTCTTATGAGTCTGTCCTTCTTATACAATTTTTAAGTGACCGTTTGCAGTCTTGTGAATTTGTGTGAGTACAAATCAAGTCACTAAACTCCACAAGAGTCTAGCTTAATTTTTTGAGTAGGCCATAACTTACAGAAGGTCATACAGAAGACATGTCATGATGAATTAACTTTCTTTTTCATTAAACACACAAAAGAAACATTTTAATGATCTTTGTCCATTCTTATGTGGTTACCCATCCATGATTATGAAAGATCCTGAAACTCAGTAAAATATATATTTTTAATTTGGACAATTTGGGTGAAATTTGGTTGACAGTCTAGGGGCAAGCAGGCTGTGCTTCCTTCCTCACTCAGCTCCCTCAGCAAAGTTTTGGAGTTGTTTTCTGTAGTCATTGCATGAAAAGTCTTGGCATGACATTAGACAAAGCTCTACATGCCTTAGTAAATGACAAGAACGAGTAGCAATCTGAAGGAAAAGTATTTAGTGACATGTGCAAGGACAAGAAATGAACTAATTGTCATAGTGTTGGAACAGTTATAATGACTGATAAATTGATGTCAGGCTGTCCCAAAGATTTGGTTTTTAGATTGAAAAATTTACCTCCCTTATGCATGCAAAATATATCTCTATTCCCAGCCCAACTCATTTATAGAAGGACTAGAGACATATGGTGTGATGGGGAACAGCCTCACTATGGGAATCGAGTTAGATGAAGGTAGAATTAGGAAACAGCAGTTAAAGGGTAATCCTCTCTCTACAACTAACTTTACATTTTTTTACAATCACTTACCATATAAAACTATGTTTTTCTATGATAGAAGTCCTAATATTTTCTAATTACAAGCATACAGGAACTAAAATTTTAATTAATGATTTTAAAATACCTAGTAAATACAGAGTGCCATTTAATTGCTAATGATATGCTTTATGTTTTGAATATATAATTTTTGATGGAATGGCATGAAACAACTGTAATCACATCCAGCCTAATAATTTTAGGGCAGAAGTAAAGAATAACGACAGGCTTCATTTAACTTACTGGAGAATTTGAACCATATTAGATTTATATTACCTTATAGTGTGACTCAGGATGCCAAGGAACCCAAAACAGTTTGCAGAAACCAAATTCTTCCCAATTCTAGTTGATCTTTTCTGCTATTATAAAACCCTCCACCCTTGAATGCTAAGCTGTCTAGCATTGACAGCTGTGTCAGAAAACTGTTACTTTAAACATATGTATCCTAGGTCAGCTTTCTTACTCTTGTAAAACGTATTATACATATCCGACGACCACTGATAGTAATAACTGCCTTTGCTTTATTAACATTGCC
>NW_012142301.1:976500-978949 GCF_000956105.1 Propithecus coquereli
AAAGTAAATAAATAAATACTTGACATGAGCAATTTCCTCACAAAAGTGAGTCAAAACATTGCCCACGTTGGAGGGGTCCACGTCCTTCAAATACATGTGTGGCAAAGATGGAGAAAATTTCATTTACCAGACTCCTTGAATGGAGAGTGTGTATGTGACTGGAAGGGATGTTTTAATAAGCAGCTTGAGCCAAATGGATGATTAAGTAACAACAGACGGTAACTAATTTGTTTTCTAAGGGGTAGTCACTGCTAACACTAGGGTTTCATGCAAGTTTGGGGCAATGGTTGATTGCTTGTGACCATCTGGGAAAGATTGAGCACTGAATCAGTGAAGATTATATAAATACGCCCCTTGTTATAGCAAAAGCAGGGATATCTGGGAAAAGAGACAGGTTAAAATTAAGAAATTGGGTTCTGTTGGTTAAGTGATATAAAACCCTCCTCGTTATCCTCAAGTAAATCTTAGGGAACTACTTCTATTTCTTCCTGCTACTTTTTGCTGTCATTTGATTATTTCTGGGGCTTTTGAAGAACGTTGGAGCCCTGGGTATTGTCAAGCAAAGAGAACCAATGCAGAAATAACACGTGGAGAAAAAAGCTCATAGAAAGCATGTGAGAAGTGTCACAGAAGTGAGACTACTAAGCCAGGGCTGGGAGCGAAGGGACTTGGGACACATAGCAGCAGGAGGAAACTTCCAGTTTCTTTTTCCTGAACCCTTGCAGATCCTTCTGCTTCTTTTCAGTTTCTCCATCTGCTGACATTTTGGAAACCAAAGCCAAAAGCAATATATCAAATCAGCAGCTCCAGGCAGAAGGCTGTTTCAAAACCAAAATTGATTTTTTAATCTTTAATCAAGTAGGAATGGCATGTTGTGAATATTTCTAGGGAGTAAATTTACTAGTGCTTCAAGATTAGCCCAACCTAGGTATTTTGTAGAGGCTTGGTTTCATTTCGATCCTTGGTCAACACAAAACAGTACTGTATGCAATTTATAACCAAAATGAACTGTAAAACAGAGCAGACATTCATCATAAGTCCTTTTATTAAAATTCCTAATGTTTAGCCCAGATCTGTAATCAGAGACTACTTATAGAGTTTGCCATTACTTGAGAAAAAGAAAGTAAAAAGATTTTAAAAAAACAAACAAAAAACAAGGAGGGAAAAAGGGACGCCATGATTTTCCTTCCATAAAAAAACTGTAGGGTTGTGGAACATATTTCAGATGAAAACTAAGGGTAAGTGTTCCTTGGATCGTTCTGTTTGTCTTCTTGTGTCCTTCAGGTTTCCCACTCATGTGGCAGGAAATATTTCCCCTAGATCCCTGTGCTCTCTCCTGCCATCACAGGAGAGGTAACTCTCTGTAGGCCTAG
Organism: Propithecus coquereli; assembly: GCF_000956105.1. Lineage (NCBI taxonomy): Eukaryota > Metazoa > Chordata > Mammalia > Primates > Indriidae > Propithecus > Propithecus coquereli. The sequence goes on from NW_012142301.1 coordinate 977,874, forward strand.
CAGTTAACGATTGGCTAGTTTAAAGAGCCCCGGGCTTTGCCTCGGGCCCTTAACCGGCACCTCATTAACTGGCAGGATGTGTTTCCTTTCTGTTACTTACTTTTATATATTCTTAATAGAACAGAAGGTACCTTGGCAGAGGCAGACAACGTTACCCTTTTAGAGTCTCATTTGTAAATAACCCTGTTATGAGTAATAGGAAGTGATCCAGCTGGTTGTAAAAAGACACACGTTTAACGGGCAACTCCTGGTGGACTAATGGTTTTGCTGGAAAAAACATCGCACCTGCAGGACACAGCATTCGGGTGTTGGTTCTGAACATAATGAGGCTGCATTCAGGCGGAGATGCGCACACACCTCTCTGGGAGTTATAAACCTTGAAATATACAGGAGGAAGAATTCGTAAAAACAAATCTTAATTCATTTTTCTCCCTAGAGATGAACATTATTCTGTCTGAGCATCATTCTTTCCTAAGGTTCAGTAATTTCCAGGTACGAGGTAGAGCAAACATTTCTGGGGCACTCACCACACTGCTAGGTTTATTCCATATGCCTCTAATACCTACTGATGCCAGGCGCCGTGTCTACCTTACTACTCAGCCCCTGGACATGGCTCAGTGCCTGGTGTTGGCTACTATGGCACAGTAGCTAAACACGCATGTTCTGTTGTTAGAACGGCAGAATCTCTAGCTCAGTGACTTGGGTAAGTTACTTAACTTTTCTGTGCCTCAGTTTCCTCATTTGTAAATTCTGTAGAATAATAGTGTCTACCTCACGATTGCATGAGTCTTAAATGAAATAACTCATGTTAAATGTCTGATGTATTTCCTGGCTTATTGTTAACATCAAAAATGTTAAATTTATTATCATTTATAGTAGGTGCTTAATGTCTTAGGGTCTCTAGAGAAACAGAACCAACAGGAAGTGTGTGTATATATATATATAGAGAGAGAGAGAGAGGGAGAGAGAGATTTCATTTTAAAGAAATGGTTCATGCGGTTGGTGAGTCTAAAATCTCATGGGGTGGCCCAGCAGGCTGGAAACTTCAGGGAAGAGATGCAGTTCAAGTCCAAAGG
>NW_012142301.1:978999-980908 GCF_000956105.1 Propithecus coquereli
AAAAAAAAAGAAAAAAAAACCCTGGCAGTTTGTGACTTATTTTTAAAATATCATCTTGACCTTAAATGTACCCATTAGGTTAATTATTTTTTCAAAAACATTTTCTGGGTAACATATTGCTGATGGCTACTTTTTATCCGATTAAAGGTTGATAAAATTGACACTTGTGTCTTTGAAAAAGAAAAAAATACACAAATCATCTTTTAATACATCATTTAGGTACTTTGCAGCGAGCTAGCCTGTGAACCTCTGTGTGCTTCAGAAGATTTATATGTTCATTCCCTATGCCATTAAATATTTTAAGTATTCCTTCATGTTTAAAAAAAAAAAATCCCCTTTGGCCATCTGAAGCTGTGGCCACAGCTTAAAGCTAGGGCCCCTCTCTTGCCCAGCTCTGAGTCATCTCATTCGCTTGGTCTTACACGTGATTGGACTTGTGCAGCAGGAATCCTAATTGGCATCTTGTAGCAGTTTATTCACTTTATTTCCTTCTAGTTTCAATTTTTGCTGCAATTGCTTGCGCCCCAATGGTGAGGTGGGTGCATTTCACAAGCTGGGCCGTGTCTGGTCTCTGAATGCCGACTCCTGTCTCTATTCCAGTCACAGGCTTGCGTATTCTATCAAAGGTTACGTTTAAACGGAGCAACTATTTTTAGTGGCTCTCACAAAAAACGAGTTCTTCGTATATTCCATTTACTGAAACAGCACATAGCACATACCATACGCGGAGATATAGCATAATCCATAGTTTCATCCAAAAGAATAAATCTCCCAGAATGTGTGATTTGTGACTTGTTTCTTTCCGTCTGTGGCAGTATTTTCTATCTTCCAGCAGTATTTGCTGAAAAAGAAATAGTTTTAGATCATCTCTATTGTTTTCAGTGCATTATCGCCATCCGTTTTACTATCGCAGGAAGGAGACTTTCCTCCTTGGTACATGGCACTTGGTTTTCACAATGATGTGAAAGAACCTTAAAAGAGGCTTCAAACACTTGCCATACGGTTTAATAGAGAAACTTGATAAAATATTGCAGTGACTGTGACATGATTTTCCCTTTAAAATTGTCACATTCTGTTTTTATGTCCTGGATGTTCATTTTTGATACCTTATTAATGTGATGGCTTTATACTATCATTACTATCTTAAGGCACAGAATGCATTTAGAGTGAGATTAATTTATTATCAAATATGAGTACACTCACACACATATTCCAAATAGTCTCCTTGATTATTTTGAATTATCAGATGGCTATTGCTTCTAAGATGGTAATGTGGTCCAGTGGAGATCTTGGACAAGGAGTGAGAGGTAGCAGCTCTGTGATTATTATTTGCTTGAGTGTAGATGATTAGTATTAGCTGTTATCTGTAGTTCCTTTGCAAGAATCTTTTAAAGGAATCTGTCTGTATTGTGAGGGTTAGTTTCCTTCAGTTTCATTAAAATTAAACAGCATAATTATGAATCCACTTCACGGGACCCCAGCAAACTGCAATTAGTTGTAACACAGTTAAAGAGAAGACATGATGAAAATATTACTGTTGACCCTCCAGCTGTAAAAAATCTCTGCCTTGTCTTTGTTTTGTCCATAACAGCTGTATATCTCCAGCACGTATTTCACTCTCAGTAGAAAATGGGAACTACTCATTTACCAGGTCTGCAAATTATTTTCAGCCTTGAAGGTGTAAAACTACTCTCCTTATACATTTTGAATTTAGCATTTCATTTTAAGGAATTTAAAGACATGGCCTTTCTAATCTTAGGATTTTTATGGCTGTTTATACATCTATTTCCCTATTTTTAAGACACTTTCCCTGATTATATAGTTAATGCCTGTCCATCATAGAAAAATTTGAAGACTAAAGAAAAGCATAAAGAAGGAAATTTAAGAGGCCCCTCATCTGACCACACCG
>NW_012142301.1:985393-987272 GCF_000956105.1 Propithecus coquereli
AGAGAAACAGAACCAACAGGAAGTGTGTGTATATATATATATAGAGAGAGAGAGAGAGGGAGAGAGAGATTTCATTTTAAAGAAATGGTTCATGCAGTTGGTGAGTCTAAAATCTCATGGGGTGGCCCAGCAGGCTGGAAACTTCAGGGAAGAGATGCAGTTCAAGTCCAAAGGCAGTTTGCTGCCACAATTCTTTACTACTCAGGAGAGGTCAATCTTTATTCTATTAAGATCTTCGATTGATTGGGAGAGGCCCAATCACACCGTAGAGGGTAATCTGCTTTACCCAAAGTCCACAGTTCTGGAGTCTGGAAGTCCCAAATCAGGGTGTCAGCAGGGTTGGTTCCTTCTGAGGCTGCGAGAGAAGGATCTGTTCCAGGCCTGCTCCCTCATTTGTAGAAAGTGGTCTGCTCTTTATGTCTCTTCACATCTTCTTCCCTCTGTGTATCTGTGTACAAATTTCCCCTTTTTATGAGGACACTGGTCATATTGGATCTGGCCCACCCTAATGACCCCACTTAAACACAACAACCTCAGTAAAGATCCTGTCTTCAAATAAGGCCATATGCTGAGGTGCTGGGGGGTTAGGACTTCAACATATGAACTTTGAGGGGACACAATTCAATCCACAACAGTTTTTAAAATGTTTGTGTATTTTAAAAGAAATTCTTTACTCATTTACTCACCAACTTAGTGCCTATCTGCATTTAAAGAGATGCTATGTAGCTAGAATACGTAGGTATTATACACATAAGAACTCAGTGGTACATTTGAATAAATGCACAAAGCACACAATTTCTTAAAGCACAGTAAAAGTGAAAAAAATAAAAGTTAATATAAATAATATAAAGCAAGTGTGTCTGATAGCAGTTAAGTTGATAAGCAGGGAGGATAATCAGGCTAAAAGTTTTAGGTTTGAAAAGCTAAAGAAGAAAACTTTTAAAGAAGATTATAGATTTGCCCATATTTTAAGTAGTGCAAAAATGTATAACTGCAGTTCTCTTACTAATTCACTCTGCCATTTTGGAATGGAATGGTAATCTATAAAACATTTCACATGGGCATGCATTCTATGATTTTTAGTAGACTTTAAAGGGCTTTTATACCTGAGTAGAAGTCACTGATATGAAAGGTTGCCTGGAGTCTCATATCATGGAACAGGCTGGAATTAAGCCAAAGAACATCCTGGCAAGACAGGTATAACTGTTCAATGTGTAGCAAAAACAAAAAAAAGGGTGGGGTGGAGGTTGGGGGAAGACGAATCAGTGCTTACATGGGGCAAAAAATGAATTTCATGACCCTCTAGAGATCCCTTGAAAATCAACTTAGATTCTAAAGAGCTAGTGGCCTTATCATATGCAGTACACAGTTTTATACTGTGGTTTTATACTGTTTATATGAGTGTGTTGCTTCACTGATTTATAAAACCATGCTAAGATTATGATGACACTGGGGGAATATCATACATAGCACTCACATTGATTTAGACCTGTGTTAATGGCCTTTTCAAGAAAATATACTGAATGTTATGGGACTTGAGGGAGTCTTTGTCTTGTTCTTTTTGGGGGGGTGTTTCTATTGGCTCACCTAATTGTCATTCAAGGATGAATTTTCTAATCCTGGTTCCACTCTCACTTTTTTGCCAAAAAATGTTTTTCTTTATATCTTTAAAGTGTCATTGAATTGCAAAAGCTTAAAATGACAGGTATAAGCAGTACCTTGGCACACCATAGAGCCATAACTTACATCTACCTGAAACTATGTCCAAATATTTTCAAAATAAAAATAAAAACCTTTTATAATGCATCAAATATAGAGCAACATCCAAATTTTCCCACATTTCATACTTATATTTAATAATCTGCTGTTGCACAATTAT
>NW_012142301.1:990567-992772 GCF_000956105.1 Propithecus coquereli
AGCAGTTTTATGGGAAAAGCCAGAGTGTCACAAATGTGACATTGTAGAATGAGAAAAGTCAAGGCTTATGTTAAGTGGAAAATAAGCTTTGATATAAACTACTCTTTACCTCTGAGAATTGTCTTAAGAATGTCTTTTTCCTTAAGTGTGCTTATCTTGCTCTCCATTTCTCAAACATCATATTTTCCCCTGAGATCTGGAAGATTGGGGCAGGAAATTATCTGGCTGAAATTGTTTTCATATAGATTTGCCATGTGGTATTAATAAAGGCACATCTCTCTGTATCTCTCTCTCTACTTATCACCTATCAACAGGTATTAAATAAACACTTATTATATTCAATGATCTACGCTGGATGCTATCAAGGAAAAGAAAGGGATTTTATATGTAGGCACGTGCCTCATTCAGGAGTTTACAATCTGATAGTGGTAGGGTGGAGGTAAGGGTAACAAACAAACCCACTTGACTTGTTAAAACATGTTAGCTTAGAGCCACAAAATAAATAATGACAGAATTTGATTATAATCTAAGGAAGAAATAAGTATCCATGAGACCATACTTCCACAAATAAATGATTGAATAAACAAATCAATGGGAGGGAAGGAAAAAAATCTTTCTTATAGAAGAATTTCAAATAATATACATAAATAATCCCCCTCCCAGGTGGTGGATCTTAATTCCTCTCCCCTTTAGTGTAGGCTAGACTTAGTGACTGGCTTCTGAAAAATAGAGAATAGAGTGGGTAAAATAATGACTTTTTAATAAAAACACCTGGAAGACACCACATTAACCAAGTGATCAAGGTTTCCATCACCAGTGATAGCTCATGTTGACAGCACATGCCCTCTGGTACCTCTTAATATCTCATGATGAGAGGATACCTTGCCTCTGGGAGATTCTTCTCATAATTTCACTCTAATCGTGAGAAAGCACCAGACAAAGCCAAACTGAAGAACATTCTACAAAATACCTGGCCATACTCTTTAAGACTTTCAAGGTCGTAAAAATCAAGAAAGATGGGGAAACTGTCACAGACTAGGAGAGGCTAAGGAGACATGACAACTAAAATGCAACATGGTCACTTGAATGGGATTCTGGAGCAGAGAAAGACCATGAATGGAACAACTACTTAAATCTGACTATAGTCTGTAGTTTAATTAATAGCACTATTAATTAAGTAGTGTTATATTTTTAGTTTTGACAAACATACCCCTAATTAACATTAGAAGGAACTGGGAGAAATTATGTATGTACTTTCTGAACTATCTTTGCAACTCTTCCCCAAACAATGAAATATTTATTTATTTATTTTTAAAAAAGAACATTGTCCCTGCCCAACTGTGTGTTACTAAGAGCTGCAAGACTTAAGGTAAAGGAAGGATCAACACAGTAGGTAGAGATGGTGTTGGGGACGAATGTGTTATATGACAGTCCCCAAGAGATGGGTAGGATTTGAGGCCCCAGTCACTGCTTCTTCTAAACCATGAAGTTTTGGCCCAGATTTCTTTTTTCTGATCTATTGAACAAGACAGAATTCTCATAAACACTGACTCGAGTAATTCTGATATCAAAGCAAAGTAATTTTGAGTTAAATTTAAGAGCCCTGAGATTAGCAAACTCCATCCATACCTTCTTTTATCCAGAGTCCCTGGGCATCGTCCAAATTATAGGCCACTTCTTCCCCTGCCTCCGTGAGGCTCCCTCTCCCTTTGTCCCTCTGTTCATCTATTCCACTGTGGTCTCTGCAAGAAAATTGCCTGCATTCTTAGCTTGGTCTCAGAATGTTCCTTTCACCTTGAGGCTTTTACAAAACGGGGCTTCATCCAAAATCAGAACTTCTCACTCATCTTTCTCTAGTGTACTCTCTTTGGTCCCTGTTATTACAGAAGAAATTGAAAAGGCAATTAAAAGGGATCAAAACCACCCAGGTCCATATGGTTTTTAGGCCAGTTCTTTCATAATTTTAAAGTAAAAAGTAATTCTCATATAGTGTATCTAAACAGAAAATTTTGGGAAAATAAGGAAAGGGTGCATACTATTTTGATGAATTTAGATTAACCCTAATATGAAAACCTAGTAACAATAAAAACAACAGCAAAAAACTATACAGACTAGTTTTGTTTATGTATAAGATGGAAAGATGCAAAATAAAATAGTAGCAAATAGAGGTAACAGTTTCATAAAAGAACCATAAACACAAAAAGA
>NW_012142301.1:992822-994348 GCF_000956105.1 Propithecus coquereli
AGCAGTGACATACCAGGATAGAGAAAAGATTGGTCTTTGGTAGATAGTAATTGGAAATGTGAAAAGGAATATAGCATCTGCACCTCCAAGTGCTCCTGCTCAGTTTGATTAAGCCCCAGAAAAACATGGACAAAACATATCCCAACCAGCCTCGCTTAACCTTCATTAATTGATCACGAAATAACTCCTACCTCATCAATTTTGATCAAGTCATTTTCAGAGGAAACTGCCAACATCAGTGTCCGTAAGCAACAATAATCAGATTCTTTCTTTACCTTTCTAAAGAACCCTTTGAAATAGAGAGCTTCAGAAGTGATGGAAATGGGGCAGAGAAGTGTGGTCCCCAAAGAGAGGGCACCCTCCTGGTCCTCTGTTACTTGAGTGCAGGGGAGCTGGGTAATTGGCCCAGAGCCATGCACTTCTGGTATCTCACTTTGCTGCCAGGACTCCTGTCTTCTCCAAACAAATAATTTTATTTCCACCATTTGCTAGAACTTCAAACAGCAACGAACAGGACCTCTTTTATCCCTGAAGCTTTTCTGAGGCAAAGAGCCAGTGCTGCATGCCGTGACTGAGATTTCTCCTGTGACATCCTGAGATGCTGGATAAAACTCTGCTTTGAAACAACTGCAAAGAGAGGAGCAAGAAGTACGAGTGTGGAAATGTAAGAAGTTGGAGTCTCTCTCTTTTTCTCTCTTTTTTCTCTCCACATGGAATACCTGCACTCTTGGGGAAGAGAGAACAATGGTGGTCTTCTCATCCTGTGTGTGTATGAGTGTATGCGACTGGCCTTTCTTTCCAATAGACATACCTGTTCAGTGCTGCTTTAAATGTTGCCCTGCCCAGCCAGGAACACTACAGATGGATGATAGTGAAACAAAAAAAGCAGGGGCTTTCATTTTATGTAAATCATTATGATAATTGGGGATCAGGTGGTGTGTTTCCTGAAGTAAGCAAAGGGAAAATAGCATTTATAGAAGCTGTCAAAGTACAACAGGTACACTTCAGCTTTGACCCTGTGCAAAAATAGCAGAGAGCCTACTTCAAGATATATTAGAAAATTTAGCTCTGCTTTCAGTTCGTAGCTTGTCAAATCTGATGACTTCAGATACAAAATAATAAGAAAAGTGGACTTTCTTTATGATGAGCTCTCCCCACACACAGACGCACACACATTCTTCCAACCATATTGCAAACCTAGTTTAAGGTTCTGGAATATCCCTCTTACAGTTAATTTGTTTTTTGATTCTAATCATTATACAATGGTTGTCTCTACATAGCTAGGTTTGTTTTCTTAATTGGAATAAATAGCAATCAAGCCATTAAAATTTACCTTAATAAATACATTTAACTTGATGTCATTTCTATATATAGCCGGCCCAATATTTAAATGGATAGCTTAGATGTCCAAGAGCTAAGGATGCATGCTTCGGTCTTGGTAATTATTGTCTACACCGTCTGAATTTGTTATGTAATTACTTGATATTCTGCTTCATTTTGACTGTTTAGATGTGGCCTTTGAGCAC
>NW_012142301.1:996873-1012807 GCF_000956105.1 Propithecus coquereli
TATATTAATGAATAAATAAGCATCATACTTAAATTTATATAACCTATATAAAAAAGTAATTTGTTGTAAAAACTAAAAATCATATAAAATATGCAAGTAGCACATGTGTGTTGTAAATATTCAACTAATAAGAAATTATTAGCAATCTGGACTATAGCAATCTGTACTGTATTAAAGCATGAAAGTATAGATGGCTGAATGCATAGGCAGATAAGTATATATGCAGAAATTTCTTCAAACGGTATTATAAGATGCTATTGTTGTGCAACTTTTAAAATTTTTATCAATAACATATTAAGCTCCTTGTATATTAGTACATACAGCTCTGTCTCATTCAATTTTAATAGTTGCATACTTCATAGTGCAAATGTACCATAAGTTATTTAATTCTGCTTCTATTTGAGATGTTTTGGGTTTTCTCCAAATTTTATTGTTATGATAATGTTGTTTTGAACATTTTTGTACATCTATCCTGGTGTTCATAATTATGTAGGGTAGATATCAAGAAATGGAACTTGTAGCCTAAACAGTATGTGTATATTGAATTTTGGTAGATGCTGTCAAACACCATTCATCATGAAAGTGTCCATGTATACTATGCCAGTCGTCTATGAGAGTGCTTGCTGCTTCAAACTCTCACCAGCACTTTTTACTTTACGGTGATCTGCAAGGTGAAAACAGCATCAGATGAGTCTTATCAGGCATTTGTGTGTCCTTTTCTGTGGAGTATAGATTCTAGGGTGGTCCTGTGGATACCATTCCTGGTGTTTATGCCTGTAGAATCTCCTAGCCTGGAGTGTAGATAGGACTTGCATCTAGTCAATAAATACGGCAAAGATGAAGTAATTTTGCAGACCTAATCAGTCCTAAATCAGTTTATTTTTGAGTCAATCCAAAGGGCAATAATCCTGGGTGGACCTGACTCGGGGAAAGATCTTACAAGACAGGGCCTTCCCTTACGTGAGAGACTTTCCTTTTGGGCTCAATGAAGTAAGGGGTCATATTGGAGAAACCCAAGTTGAAGGAGCTGAAGACATCCCCCTATGAACTTTAGGTAGCCTCTTGGACCCAAGGTGCACAGACAGCAAAAAACAGGGATCGGTCGGGTGTGGTGGCTCACACCTGTAATCCTAGCACTCTGGGAGGCCGAGGCGGGCAGATCGTTTGAGCTCAGGAGTTCGAGACCAGCCTGAGCAAGAGCGAGACCCCATCTCTACTAAAAATAGTAAGAAATTATCTGGACAGCTAAAATATATAGAAAAAATTAGTCGGGCATGGTGGCACATGCCTGTAGTCCCAACTACTCGGGAGGCTGAGGCAGAAGGATTGTTTGAGCCCAGGAGTTTGAGGTCACTGTGAGCTAGGCTGATGCCACGGCATTCTAGCCCAGGCAACAGAGTGAGACTCTATCTCAAAAACAAACAAACAAACAAACAAAAAAAACAAAAAAAGAACAGGGATCATCAGTCTTATAGCCATAAGGACATAAATGTTGTCAACAACCTGAATGAGTTTGGAAGTGGGTTCTTCACCAGTCAAGCCTGCAGATGAGAACACAGTCCAGCTGGTGCTTTGATTGCAGCCTTGTGAGACCCTGAGCAGAGGACCTAGCTAAGCTGTGCCGTGTTTGGACTCCCAACGTACAGAAACAGTGACGCGATAAATGGATGTCGCTTTAAGTCACTATTTGTGACAATCTGTGATAATAACTAGCATGTCTTCTATGAGTTGTTTTTTCATATTCTTAGTCGATCATTTCTCTGGGGCTATATTTCCTTGATGTTTTTAGAGCTCTTAATCAATGGGCAGGATATTCCTTTTCTTCTACCTATTGTTTTCTCCCAGTTATTGTGGGATTGTTAACTTGCTTTATAGCAAAATTCATTAATATGTTCCAACATGTGACCCAAGTTTTAGGACTTGCTTAAGAACTACTTACTACCTTGATAATATAAAAATAAACTTTTTTCTAGTATTTTGAATAAGTTTATGAATTTAGTTTTTATATCTAACCTAAATTATTTTTATATAGGAGAAGAGATAGGGATGCAGCTTTATTTTGAAATAGAAGGTAGTTTATTTGATAAGAACTTATATAGCACTTTACATTAGGCAAGGCAGTCCTCTAAGTAGTTTATGAATATTAGGTTGACTATATGACAATTCTGTGAGATGGGTTTTATTATCTTCATATTATAGTGGAGAAAACTATGTGCAATGATGTTAAGTAACTTTTCCAAGGCCATACACTGGTAAGTAGTGAATCCAAGGATTCTCCCCGGAGACTGTACCCTTAAACTTTATGAAACCTTATGGGGAGGAGAGGAAATAAAGACATAAAGTTTAGGTAAAATTGCCAGAAGGTTTATAAGAAGAAAAAAGAGAAGTGGTGAAATAGCTTTAAGGGAATGAAGGTATATTAAAGGCAGGTTTTTTGTTTTGTTTTTGGAAAATATTATATTTGTATGTTGATGGGAATGACTCAGTCAAGAGGAGAAACTGATTATGAAAAAAAAAGAATGGAGAATAAAAAGGAATGGTATCTTTGAGTGAGTGGGTAGGTGGGGAAAGTTGGGACCCAGTGCACAAGTGGAGGGGCAGATTTGAGAGAAGAGCGCAGATGCTTCATCCTTGGTACTTAGGAGAAAAGTAGAATATGTGAATCAAGATGCAAGTTGGTTCATAGACTGGTGCTGGAAGACTTACAAGTTCTTTTCAGATTGCATCACTTTTCTCATTGCGATGTTCTGCCTGCTGAGAACAATGCAGGGTAAAGGGATTGCTGTGGGTTGAACTGTCCCCCCGCCAAAGATATGCTCCAATTCTCGCTCCTGGTATTTGGAAATAGGGTCTTTGCAGGTATAATCAAGTTAAGATGAGGTCATACTGGATAAGGATGGGCACAAATCCAATGACCAGTGTCCTTATAAGAAGAGGGGAATTTGGCCGCAGAGAGACACACAGGAAGAATACCAAGTGAAGACAGAAGAGATTAGAAAGTTGCATCTACAATACAAGGAATGCCAAGGAGGGCCAGCAGACACCAGAAGGTAGGCAGAGGCAAGGAAGGATTCTCCCACAGAGCCTTAAGAAAGAACATGGCCCTGCCAACACTTTCATTTCAGACTTCTGGCCTCCAGAACTGTGACAGAATAAATTTCTGCTGTTTTTAAGCTATCCAGTTTGTAATACTTTATATGGCAGCTCTAAGAAACTAATACAGGGACCAAGAGATTTGAAGGTGTATTGAAGGAAGTGATTGAAAGTATGGCCCATAACTCTAAGCTTCTTAATGAGAGGCAATTATGGTTGGGTGAGGTGAGGGATAGAATAAATGTAGTGGGGTAAATGGATCGGAGATCCAGTGGTATCAGTATTCTTGGAGCTGAAGTACTAGTAGGGTGAGCAGGAAGGTTAGGAGGTGGTGGCGGCAAGAGAGCAGGGTAGCTGACACCGTGATTATAAAGAGGATCCTGCTCTTCAGGACTCTTTCTCACTCTCCTCTGAGTCCCAGGAGGCTGACTTTCCTGGATCAGCCAAGCTCACCTGTGACCTCTGGCTTCTAGTTGGTTCAGACAATGGGGATTATTAGCAGAGGATGAGATTGGAGACAATCCCATTCTATTGTCTCTTTCCTTCCACACAGAGTATAAAAGTGCTCCAGACTCTCTAATGGAAACAAAAAGGAAAATAGGTAGAAAGGTAAACAGGAGCTTAGGAAGTGAGGATGAGTTTAGTTTATAACTTTAAAGAGCCTGGCTGAGCAGAAAAAGAGAGAAAGATAAGTCATTATCTAAAGGTTTTGAAAGAAGCGTTGTATATTTTTTAACATAAAAACAATGTATACACGTGATAAGACAAGAAGGACCGAAGAATCCGCAGTGAATGGCCACAACATCTTGCCCTCTTCCCTTTGTAAGTAGGAGTCAGGCTCTTCCCTCCCCTGAAAACTTCTCTGGCCACGTTTACCAAGGACCCTGCATTCCACTGGCCATTTGCTTCCATGACATTGGGTTTTGTTGGTCACCTTCTTTTTCTTGGGACCTGGGCTGGTTGGAGTCTATGCAACCATTTTCTCTAGAGCAGCTCTGAGACCCCTGATTCCTCTACTCTCCCGTTGCCTTTCAAGCCCCATTTGCTCTCCCATATTATAAATATTGCAGACCTCCAGGCTTTGTCTTCACCCTCTTCCCACTCAACCTGCTCTTCCTGCATGGTCTTATCTGTTCCCTTGGCTTTCAGTAGCACCTAGATGCCAAGGACTTCAAAATGTACAGCTCTAGTGCAAATCTCTCTCCTGAGCTCTAGAACCATTTTTCTCCATTGGTCAATTGGACACATGGAAATCAAAAAGGAGCTCTACACTCAACAGGTCTAAAACTAAATTAATAAGCCTTATTCCCCTCCCCAAATATTTCTTTCCTCTTTAATTATCAGTTATTGGTATTAGTCTGTTAATTGTCAATTTAAAATACCACCTTCACCAAATCCCACATATAAGTGCATCAGTCAGGCACCTCAAATATCAGAGGCACAAAATATTGGTGTTTTAAACAAGATGCAATTTATTATATATTTAAGGTTGTATTTCCTCTAGAAAATTATTTTGTAATTCTAACATGTAGTCTGTCATCAATTATCTGACTACCTACATACAGCAAACCTACCCTTTATATTGTTTTATATAATTTATGTCAAAATAGTCAGGTGTGGTGGCTTGCACCTGTAATCCCAGCACTTTAGGAGGCTGGGGCGAGAGGATTTCTTGAGGCCAGGAGTTTGAGACCAGCCTGGACAATGTAGCAAGACCCTGTCTCTAAAAAAAAAAAAAAAAAAAATAGGCATGGTGTTGCATTTCTGTAGTCCCAGCTACTCCAGGGGCTGAGGTGGAAGAATTGCTTGAGCTCAGGAGTTTGAGTGAGCTATGAGTGAGCAGTGAGCTATGATTATGCCACTGCATTTCATCCCGGGTGACAGAGCAAGACCATGTCTCTAAAAAAAATAAAAAATAAATTAAAGATAATTTATGTCAAAATAGACTTTATATTTAGTACTTGAAACAAAACTAAATATTTTATTCCTCTATCAAATTCAAGGTATTAGTTTTGATCTCCTTTTCTGATATTAGTTATAGATATGGCATTTGCAAAATACTTGGGGAAAAGAATGCACACATACAGATAATTCAATGGAAAAATCTAATTCAAGTCCTCAGTTCTTTAAGGATCCTATTTACTTATGTCTCTAATGAGGGATGGTACCCTAATGAGAACTGCTTCTATTAATTCTTGGTTCACGTGGGTTTTGCAATGGTGATGAGAAAAAAATAAAAGTCCATGTTTTCCTTTACAAATGTAAAATATCAATAAAATCCTATAGTTTTAGTTCAAATTAAAATAAATGGAAAGTTATTCATGGTCATTACCATAAAAATGTCGTATAATCCCTAGAGCATAGTAGTGAACTTAGTCATACAATGCAAAAATCTTAACCTTGAAAGAGACCTCAGAAATTATATAGATTAAAGGTCATGAACTAATGCCTCATAGGCTGAATGTGGCTGTAGGCTAACTCTGCATTGTGTGTGTGCGTGTGTATTTTGAATGCTTCAAAAATGAACGTGAATGCCCACAGCCAGGTGAAGGTGTTGGAAGGCATCACTCTCTAGCATGTCACATGCTCCATCCCTCCATAGTACCTTTCTCATCAACTTCCTCTCACCTACCTGCGTGGGCCTTTGAAGACTTCTGCGTTTGTAACTCCAGCTAGTTCAACTTATCTTCCAATTAGGCACATCTGTCAAGTGATGCTCCAATCTCTGCTTGAACACTGTCAGGAATAGGGAACAGAGAGCTTATTAAAAACTTCAGGCAGCCTTCCTTGTTAGAAAGTTTGCTGCAATTGACGAGCAACTTGGTTCCTAGTAACTTCCACCTAATGGTTGAGCCACGTAGAATCAGCCTAATGCCTCTTCCATGTGACAAAACTTCAGATAATTGATGGGATCTATCATGTCTCCCCATTTCATTCCAGGGCTTTCCTTCTCAAGGTTAAACACCCTCAATTTCTTTAATGTCCCTCATTTGACATTCACCATCTTGATAATCTTCCTTTGAACAAATGTAATACTATTTGTCAATGACCCTTATAAAATGCGTTTCTGAGCCGGAACACAAAGATCTACATGTGGTCTTTCCGGCCCAGGGTAGAGAGGGGCTATTAACACCCATGTTCTGGGCATTACGCGTCCATTAATGAAATTGAGGGCTGCATTAGCTGTTGTTAAGCAGTTAGTAACAGGGATGAAAATGATGGCTAAAGCATGAAGTGCAGCTTGACCGGGCTCAAAGGAAGTAATAGAGGTGCGTTTTAACGTTGAGGAAGGTTCTCCTATGTTTCAAAGGACACAGGGATAATATATAAGCAAAGGTGTTTATTTTTAAAAATCTGAGAAGAATTAACAAAAACTATAATGGATATATCTGGGTTGAGAATGATTGCTCTTTTTTTTTTTTTTTTTTTGTAATCTTCATCTTCCTGTAATGTGGTTATCACATTGGTCTTGTAATTTAAAACAAAAATAAATTATTGCTAACCTATGCACATTACTGCATATTCTGGTACACAGTGTTTTATCTCTCATATTGCTATATACTTGATTTTACTTACAGAAAAATAATGCTCAAATACACATACATGTTCACAAAGCTATATTTTCTGATATCCAAAGTCATTTGAAATTTGGCAATGGAAATAGCTATTTTCATCTCACTTTTGTAAATAAAATAATTTCTTATATAAAGTTCCTCCTTCACTTCCCTAATGCCATTCTTTCCATATTCCCACACTTGGCGTTTCTGATCACAGATGGAAGGTAAGGCCCACTTAGATCCCCAGGCCATTCAGATGGAGCAGAAAATATGCAAGTATTTTAGCTTGGATACTTTAGAGAGAATCTGGTAGATGCCTCCAGGGAACAGCAGAGTTTTCACATTATCTCTTTCAAGCCCCTTTCCCCTTCCTCTCTCTGGCCCTCAGAGGTGAATTTATGGTAAAGCTAATGATAAGTTTGAGCGACAGAACCCTACTTGCATGAACACCTGTCAAGTTTCTGGGAGGAGTCCTAACTGTTTGTATTCATAATTTTGTATTCTTTTGCTTAAAGGGCCTCGAAATTAAATGAACTATAGGCCCCATAACACCTGGATTTCCCCTGCCTATCCCACTTCCTTTCTCTGCACATCTTGCAGCTTTTTCATCTATCCATGTAGGCTTAATTTGGGGCGGTGGGATTGTGCCTTGGTCCTCCATCCTGAGCCCCAGCCCATCATTCAACCCAGTGCAGCATTTTCCTGCTTCTGCTCAATGCCTGGGGATCTGTCTGTCCTTCCTTATTCTTGAAAGTTTTCTTGCCCAGCGAGTTGTTCCCGTTATTCTCAGCCTGACTGCTGTCTGAGGCTCGGATGCGAGAGATGGATGGTGTCTGCCTCCTAGTCTCCAGGCTACAATTTTTACTCCCTGTTCTTTGGTTCCCAGAAGAGTAACTCTGGTCGTTACCTCTCTTGAGCCCTGTGCGTGACCTTTCTGCTATACTTCAGCATCACATCCTAGGGTCTAAGTTGTTTTCTCCAAGCCAGGTTTGAATAAGGCCTTGGTTCATTCTTCCTACCTACCTGGTTCATTATAAAGAAATCTTAAAAGCTGTGTACCAAAAAAAAAACATACATATTTCTGCATAAAGAATGAAGACATAGCTTCAATGGAAAAAGGGAAAATGGTAAAAGCAAGTGAATATGAGGACCTTGTCAATTGCTGCCTTTTCGTAAGATTTTAGCATCTGACTATATTCTTCTCATCTAACTCCTAGCATCATTCCTAATGACTTCAGTATCATCATTAACTCTGCCAATACTTTGGGTTCCTTAGTTTATAACATCAACTTCAGTGATATTTACTTTCCGCTTTGCTTGAAAGTCACATGGACAGACACTATTGTCTACTTGATCATTGACAGCAGGAATAAAGGATGCTGCAGTCATCTTATACCTCCAGCCATGACTAGCACAGTGCTTTAAATACATATTAGGAGCACAATAAATATTTGCTGATTAAATGAATTGATAAATTTTTGGAAAGTGTAGCTATAAAATCAAGAATGATAAAGGAAGCTGGAGTGAGGTAGTCTTCTGGGAATAATAATTGAAGGTTATGATCAGGAAGACATTTTATCAAATTATCATTCAAGTTCAAATAGTGTTCCCCTTTTAGATGTATTCTAAATATGAATAACATAAACAAAGTTTAGGAGTTATACTTTTTCCTCTAATTGCAGGGTATACCTTTTTGCATTGATATTCGCATTATATTTTAAAACTACACAGTATCATATAACATTCGTGCAATATTGCAAAAAGCTGATAAGTTTCACAAAGCAATTCAGATCATATCTAAAATTTTATTTTGACACTTAGATAATTGAATTAGATAATGCTATTTACATTGTTACCTAAATTCCGGTTGTGAAAGGGTTATCCAAAACTGTTTCGATAGACCTGATTCATTATATATGTAATAGGTTATATATGAGAGACACACGGCTAAAGGGAATTATCTCGGAGTTTTTGAGGATGCAAAATGACGTGCGAGTGTCCATATTGTTTTTGAAGGATGCTAACAAGCTGGCATTATGTCGTGTTCTTTCCTTTGAGAGTCGTGAGTACACACATCATCAGAGATCTCACTGCAGATTTCATCCATAAAAATAACTCTGATGTGGCTTGAAGCACAACTTTTATGAGACTCTTTGATTTGTTTCCCAAAGGTCAAGTTCAATCCTGGTGGCTTGCTGTAGGAATGTTTTAATTTTTATTCAGTAATTCCTACTTCCTCTAACTGCCTCGCACATCCCATCATCCAGCAAATAAAAATCCAAGCAGTAAAGTTGGTTAGCTAGGCATACTCTGTAAAACATGATGATTTATTCTTTCAGTGACCTTAATGATAGTTTTAGTGTAGTAAATTTTTTATTACAGTAAATTATTTATTGCGGGAGAGGCATGTGAGTCAGCAAGGAATGCGGAAATAATAGTGGAGAAATTTATGTTGTTTTTCTGAAGGGTCTTGTTTCCTCCCCCCGCCCTTGTGCTTCTAATAAAAACCTTCTATTATACAAAGTAAACGCTCAAAATAACATGAGATAGATTGGGTGACACTACGCACTCCATTTCCGGGGGGTTAGGGGTTTCTGAGAGGGGCTTCTCACATTCTTCACGCTTGTTCTGGGGCCAATGAACTCACTAGCCGATGGCCAGAGACCCTTTCCAGTTGCGACCGCCCAGTGAGCAGCAGAGTTCTAGTATTTTCCAGGCTACTGATACTCTCACAGGAGACATAAAGGGCTTCAGTGCTTCATCAAGAGAGTTTTTAACCTAGGGACAGCAAGGCAGAGGATCAGGGAAATCAAGTATTTTCTCCTCCCACTCCTTGCCTAATCAATTGGAGGACAGATTGACACAGTAAATTGTCCCTTAAAATTAAACACCTACGTAGAATAAATTATCCATTATTTAGAATTGTAGAAGCAAGTATTGTTGATGTCTATTGTGCAATAAAAGCACATGCTTATTGCAAGAACCCTAAGGAACTCTACAATCTTGAAGTCTTCTATGAATCTTAAAATGAAGAGGACAGATGGCTTTACAATGAAACCATTTTATTTACTTGTTTACTCATTTATTCGTTGGTTACTCCCATTTAGTATAAGTAGTACATTACCAGAAAGTTTCTATTAAACACAGTACAGGATTAGTCAGGGCTGGCAGTGACCTCGCCAAATAAAAGTTAACTATACAACATTTTACCAGTAACTAAATTCCTGTCCTTTGAAAGAGAAGCATTGTTTAGTATTTTAAGAATCCATAATTAATGATGCATTTTAAGGGCCAAAATCCATTATTTTTTCTTTTATTTTATGAGTCATTTTGTTATCTTTGTATCAATAAAAGAAGTGATACTTTTTCCATAGTTTCCCAGGACCCTGAACACGTTACCTGGTATATGACAACTACTCAATAAATATTTATTAAATGAATAAACAGGTAAAAAATGAATTTATTCCTCAGTTTAGTGAGGTATGTTTTTATCTTGTTCAAAGAGCATGTGATTTACCAACTTTTGTATCTCTTATGTATCTATGAATATCTTTTCGTTGCTTTCACAAGTAAAAGCCAATTTGGCTGGCATAAAAATCTGGCATCACAAACATTTCCCTTCAAACACTAAAAGATGTCACATCATTTGTCATTTTATATAGTTGCTCTTTAATCTCAGTCTGGTTGCTTTTGTGATTTTCTGCTCCTGTTCCATCTGATCATTTCATTTTATGTATAATTGAGGATCAAACAGTTTTCTGAAAAAAATTCTTCTGGTTTTTATAGTAACTTCAGGCATACCTTGTTTTATTGTGCTTTGCTTTATTGCACTACATACATACTGTGTTTTTTACAAATCAAAGGTTGTGACAACCCAGTATCCCCAAGTGTATCATTTTTCCAACAGCATGTGGTCAATTTGTGTCATTGTCACATTTTGGTATTCAATATTTCAAACTTTTTCATTATTATTGTATTTGTTATGGTGATCTGTGATCAACGATCCTTGTTACTATTGGAATTGTTTAGGGGTACCACAAACCAAATCCATATAAGAAGGAAAACTTAATTGATAAATGTTTTTTTTTTTAATTTCAGAATATTAAGGATGTGAAAACATTTTGGTTACATATGTTTGTATGTTGTTACATATGCTTGTAGCTTTGGCTTGGAAAGTATAAAGGCAATATATGTAACCAAAGTGTTTGTACCCCCATAATAGTCTGAAACGTTATGTTATGTGTGTTCTTACTGTTCCACCAATGAGCCATTCCGCCATCTCTCTTCCTCTCCTTGGGCATCTCTGGACCCTGAGACATAATAATATTGAAGTTAGTCCAATTAATAATCCTACAATGGCCTCTAAGTGTTCAAGTAAAAGGAAGAGTCTTTCATTTTAAATCAAAAACTAAAAATGATTAAGCTTAGTGACAAAGAGATTTTGAAAGCCAAGATAGGTGGAAAGCTAGGTCTCTTGTTCCAAACATTAGCCAATTGTGAATGCAAAGGAAAAGTTCTTCAAGGAAATTAAAAGTGCTACTCCAATGAACACACAAATGATAAGAAAGTGTAACAGCGTTATTATTGACATGGAGAAAGTTTCAGTGGTCTCAACAGAAGCTCAAAATAGCCACAACCTTTCTTTAAGACAAAGCCTAATCCAGAGCAAGGCCCTAACTTTCTTTGATTTTATGAAGGCTGAGAGAGGTGAAGAAGCTGCAGAACTGGAGGCTAGCAGAGGTTGGTTTGTGAGGTTTAAAGAAACAAGCCCCTAGCACTCTGGGAGGTCGAGGCAGGAGGATCATTTGAGTTCAGCAATTCGAGACCAGCCTGAGCAAGAGCAAGACCCTATCTCTATCAAAAATAGAAAGAAATTAGCTGGACAACTAAAAATATACAGAAAAAATTAGCTGGGCATGGTGGCGCATGCCTGTAGTCCCAGCTACTCAGGAGGCTGAGGCAGAAGGATTGCTTAAGCCCAGGAGTTTGAGGTTGCTGTGAGCTAGGCTGATGCCATGGCACTCTAGCCCGGGCAACAGAGTGAGACTCTGTCTCAAAAAAAAAAAAGAAAAAAAAAAGAAAAAGAAAAAGAAACAAGCTACCTTGATTACACAAAAGTGCAAGGTGAAGAAAGTGCTGATATAGAAACTGCAGCAAACTATCGAGAAGATCTAGCTAAGATCATTGATAAAGCTGGCTACACTAAACGAGAAATTTTCAATATAGACGAAACAGCCTTCTATTGGAAGAAGATGCCATCTAGGACTTTCATAGAGAGGAGTCCATCCCTGGCTTCAAAGCTTCAAAGAACAGGCTGACTCTCCTGTCAGGGGCTAGTACAACTGGTGACCTTAAGTTGAAGCCTATGCTAATTTACCATTATGAAAATCCCATGGCCCATAAGAATTGTGCAAAATCTACTTCACTTGTGCTCTATAAATGAAACAGCAAAGCCTGGATGACAGCACATTTGTTTACAGTATTGTTTACTGAATATTTTAAGCCCACTATTGAGACCCACTGTTCAGAAAAAAAAGATTCCTTACAAAATATTACCACTCAATGATAATGTACCTAGTAACCCAAGAGCTCTGATGGAAATGTACAAGGAGATTAATGTTGTTTTCATACCTGCTAGTACAACAACCCTTCTGCAGCTCATAGATCAAGGAGTCGTTTTAACTTCCAAGTCT
The DNA here is from genome assembly GCF_000956105.1 of Propithecus coquereli. Classification (NCBI taxonomy): domain Eukaryota; kingdom Metazoa; phylum Chordata; class Mammalia; order Primates; family Indriidae; genus Propithecus; species Propithecus coquereli. Next base: position 1,009,217 of record NW_012142301.1, read on the forward strand.
TATTATTTAAGGAATACATTTTGTAAGGCTATAGCTGTCACAGAAAATGATTCCTCTGATGGATTTGGGCAAAGTAAATTGAAAACTTTCTGGAAAAGATTCACCATTCTAGATGCCATTAAGAACATTCCTGATTCATGGGAGGAGGTCAAATTGTCAACACTAACAGGAGTTTAGAAGAAGTTAATTCCAACCCTCATGGTTGACTTGGAAGGGTTCAAGGCTTAAGTGGAGGAAGTAATTGCAGATGTGGTGGAAATAGCAAGAGACCTAGAATTAAAAGTGGTGCCTAAAGATGTGACTGAATTGCTGCCATCTCATGATCAAACTTGAATAGATGAGAAGTTGCTTTTTATGGGTGAGCAAAGGAAGTGGCTGCTTTAGATAGAGTCAGATGGAGTCTACTCCTGGTGAAGATACCACGAATGTTGTTAAAATGACAGCAAAAATATAGAATATTACATAAACTTAGTTGATAAAAAAGCTACAGGGTTTGAGAGCTTTGACTTCAATTTTGAAAGCAATTCTACTGTGAATAAAATGCTATCAAACAGCATCACATGTTACAGAGAAATCTTTCAATAAAAAAATCAATCAGTGCAACAAACTTAATTGTTGTCTTATTTTAAGAAATTGCTACAACTACCCCGACCTCCAGCAATCACCACCCTGATCAGTCAGTAGCCATCAACATCAAGGCAAGACCCTCCACCAGCAAGAAAGATTATGCCTCGCTGAAGGCTCAGATAATTGTTAGCAATGAAGTATTTTTAATTAAGGTATATATATTATTTTTACAGACATAATACTATTGCATACTTAATAGACTACAGAATAATGTAAACATAACTTTCATATACACCAGGAAATCAAAAAATTTATATGACTTTATTATGATATTAGTATTATTGCTGAGTTCTGTAATTGAACCTGTAAAATGTCCAAGATATGCCTATAATTTCTAAAGGACACTTTCACTTTTAACTTTTAAGCCATCATTTCTTTTTTCTCCATCTATGCTATGTACTTCTAGTGTTTGCCATTAGATGATTTCTATGGATCTCTCTTAGTCCAGCCATTTGTATGTACAGACCATAGACTTTGAAACCCCAGGATATTTGCATAGAAATCAAAGCCACTGGTCCCATTATTGTCCCACTCAGAGTGATAAAAGCTGCTTAACATCATTAGACATTAGTTAAATGCAATTTATAAACATAATAAGGTACCACTACATATCATTAAGCATGACTAAAATGGAAAAAAAAAAAAGAAACAGATCCTACCAAGTGTTGCTGAGGGTGTAGATTGAGTGGAACTCTCATACACTGCTGATGGGAACGTGGAATGGTACAATCACTTGGTAAAACAATTTAGAGGTTTCTTACAAAGCTCAACATGTATTTACCATGTGATCTAGCCATTTTACTCCTAAGTATTTACCCAGGGGAATATAACATATATCCATTCAAAGATTTCCATATGAATGTTCATAGTAGCTTTATTTTTAATAATCACAAAGTGGAAACCACTCCAATGCCTATCAGCAAGTGAGCGGGTAAACAAAGTCTGACACCTCCATTCAATTGATTACTCAGCAATAAAGCAGATAAACTGTTGAAACATGTTACAATGTGGATGAATCTCAAAAGAATTATGTTGCATGAAAGAAACTAGACAAAACAGGGTAAATACTGTATGATTTATATAGAATTCTAGAAACTACAAACAACTCTATCATGACAAAAAGCAGATCATTGGCTATCTGCAAGTCGTTAAGGCACGTGGGGAGAGGTGGGGGGAGAGGATTGCAAGCAGGCATGATATGGGGGTGAATGATGTGTTCATTATCTTGATTGTGATGATGATTTTCGTGGGTGTGTCAAATCGTATACTTTAAATAAATATTTGTTGCATGTCAATTATATCTCAATTAAACCTGTAAAAATATACAGTTTAAAAATCTTTATAAAAAGTTTTGAAATGTATTACTTCTGTACAGCTTTATTCATAAAGCTTTATCGTGGCCTGTCACATGGGGACTAAAATGATGTCTTTTCTTTTAAAAATACCACTGGGATGTTAGCCAGAACATCCAATAGTGTGAGAGAGAAAAAAGAGACAGAATTTACTGAAGAAAAAAAGGAAAGAAACAAAAAGGAAATATGGCTCTAATTCCAGTGATTCCTGGAAAGCAGCTCCAGAGAAACTTGGCTGGGAATTGGGAAAAGATCATATAAATGCTTCAGGGCAGCTCTGCCAGGAAAAGTTATAAATGACTGAAGGATTATGGCATTTGTGATGAAAAAGGAAATTAATCTAACTTGCAGCTTATATTTTCAAGTCTTTTCAATTAGCCAGGTCTACTTTAAAAGGCAAAAGAAATGATTAAGGAGTGAAATTTTGTCTTTAATAGCATGTTTTTATAAGAGTAACATGCTCTGAATAATTGTTAAAATAGTTGAATTTTGGAAATGACTATTTTAAAAGCAAAATTTGCATTTTATCAAAGTTGAAATGGATTCAAACAATATTTCCTCAAAATTTGCTTTGAGAAAATTGAGCTCCCAGTTATAATCATTTATAACTGAGGTTGATAAAGTCATTTTGTTCATATTATAAACTGCCTAAAATATTAGAAAAAGTACCATATTAGGGGTACGAGAGCTGATTCTCCTCCTTATACAGAAAAACATTACACCATCTCTAGGCCTATAACCATGCTGTATAACTTCTATGGGGCCCAAATTCATCCTTTGTGTATCAAGTAGTTTAATTTAACTCTCTTAACTCCACTCCAGCTCTATAATTTATGATTCTATATGTTCAGATTAAGGGATATAAGCACTTTCACGCCATTTCTTATTTTTAACTTTTTAAAGATAGAACAGAAGAGGAATACTGCGTAAGTGATTCAAATAAAGGAAAATCATTGATGCTAGACTAGCACAAAATTAATTTATAAGCAATATGACTATAATAATAGTTATAATAGTATTCTCTTTATTAGTTATTTCCTAAAATTTATCTGTATTTTTAATGAAAACTCCACAGTAATTATGGTGAGTGCCATTCTAAGGCCACATGTACCTGCTAATATGCAAATAGCTAATTTCTCTTAATCATAGATCTCGACAGCATTTAAGTGTTGGTTTATTTTGAATCTATAGTTATACTTTTCCCTAACAAATTCACTCTAAAAACAGTATGTATATATATTCATGTGGGACTTCTTTTGGTTAGTAGAGCTCAAATAGAATTCTAGAAGTAAAGTAATTTTTTAAAAAATGTGAATACATAGACTATGGGAGATTTTAGGGGAAAATATTTGGAAAATCATACAGATCTATCTTGTATAATTCCAGTGATGGACATATAACTTTTTGTACTACAGCCATTTTTCCTATGGAATGGAAAAATCACACAGTTACTATAAAACTCAAAGAACCAATCAACCACCACCAACAAAAAAACTATTAGGAAATTAATTTGATTTATATACCAAAAGCATTAAAAACATTTCCCTTCAACAGAATAAGCCCATTCCTTAGACCTTTCTTCTAACAATAGATGTAGTTAAAGAGTATGTTA
>NW_012142301.1:1015082-1016066 GCF_000956105.1 Propithecus coquereli
ATATGATATTTGTTAGAATTCATAAGCTTTTAGAAAAGCCTCACATGAATTGTATGTATATGCTTCAAATTAACAGCTCTTAGAATTTTCTTTTTATAGAAATAAATTTCTGTATTTATTTACTTAAATATGAACCCATATTCATTTGTATGCCCGGATCTTAAAATAATTGAATCTAGAAAATACCGTTTGGAAAGTGGTAAATGGTTTCTAAATTTCAGAGCTGAAGAGGGAATTTAGTTTGGAAATTAAACCTCTTTTGTCACAGGAGGGACCAGTTTTGTGAGCAGTTTTAACCAACCCAATATAAGGCAAGTATCTAATCCATGGTACTTGGGAAACCCAGAACCACAGAAGTAATTCAAATATAAGCACCTCAGATTAATATGTTAAAATGGGCGTGTACTTATTATGGGTATGCCCTAAATATGACGTTTGAATAGATTTCCCCTGAAAATTAATGTCTGCCATTGACACATGGGCCTTTCTCTCTCTTTCTCTTTCTTTCTTCCGCATTTGTTCACTGGTGATCAGAAGATTGGCAAGGTATGCAGACATAATCTTCTCCTTAAAATACAGAAAAGAGCTTGAAGAAGAACTGGTTGTGACTTTCATGTGATGCTTTCCTGACTTTGGGAAATATACCCTTGACTATTTTGATAGTTTTTTCTGGATGCCCCACTCTTGCCATTTGGGCAGACAGGAGGAAGACCTGTCTTGGATGGAGGTGGTAGATTAATGGGGATAGTTCCCCATGGTCTGTTTGGGAAGAGATGGGCCAACATCTATAATATGTTCATTCTTTGATTTTCTTATATTTGGGGATATGAGAGAGAGAGCTCTTTGGAATTTCTCTTGCTCAGCTACAAATCCCAGATCAATAATCCGATACTTATTAGAATTCATAAGCTTTTAGAAAAGCCTCACATGAATTGAATTCTTTTTCCTACTATTAAGTCCATAATATGTTGGCAGGTAAGAGAT